>NW_015386430.1:2105852-2127269 GCF_001527695.2 Protobothrops mucrosquamatus
GACCCTTACGGCCTCCAGGCAACGGGTCATCACGTCAAGGGCATCGTTGGGGTGGCCTGGGGTGGAGATGTACAGCTGAGTATCATCAGCGTACTGATGGAAATCCACCCCAAAGCCACGGATGATCTCTCCCAGCGGCTTCACATAAATATTGAACAAAAGGGGAGAGAGGACCGACCCTTGTGGGACCCCGCAAGTTGAGAGTGAAGAAAGTGAAGAAAAAATTTAAGTGTAAAATGTAAGAAAAAATTTATATAAGATGTTTGATAGATATTTAGAAAAACTGTTTTGAGCTCAAATGTTGAAGGTGGATAGATTATATTTAGAGAAAGTATGGAGTGAATAAATATCATATAGTTTTTGAGTAGATATATTGTTTTTACTTATTGCTTTATTAGAGTTAAAGTAGGTACATATTGATTGTATTATGTTTGTTTAGTTAAATTGTAATATTTTTTAATTTTTATTATTTAAACCAACAAAACAAAACAAAACATAACACACATATATACACAGTATATATTTTTAACAGCAATTTCGTAACAGTAATATAGTTTTTGAGTAGATATATTGTTTTTACTTATTGTTTTTACTTATTGCTTTATCAGAGTTAAAGTAGGTATATACTGATTGTATTATATTTGTTTAGTTAAATTGTAATTTAGATATGGAATGGGATGTGTTTTAATCCTGTATTTGGTTCCGGGAAGTCCAGGGGGGGAAAGGGATTAGGGGAATCATAAAAATTGATGTATTTACATGTTATAGGTAAACAATAATTGTATTGATAAGAGGAGATACTCGGCTGGTATCCCAAACTGCACTCGATGAGATGGTTAGAAAGGAGATGGGACGTAGGTAGGTGGAAAGGAGGAAGGAGGAGAGGTTGTGGGTTAGAGGGAGGAAGGATAGGAAAGTGGATGAGGGTGGAGGCAAGGCGGGGACTGCCGAGCGTTTCCGACAATGTATTGACTTGGATTATTTTTTTTCCTCTGCTTGTGTATGTAAATGCATCATATTGTTATTTGTTGTTTAATTATAAAAATCAATAAAAATTTTATTAAAAAAAAAAAGAATATTAGACTGATGTATTCATAGTGTGTGACAGAAATATTAACCAAAGTGAATAATAGTTCTGATTTGTGCACTGATTAAAATATGTTGTTGTTGTTAGTTGCGAAGTTATGTCCGACCCATCGCAACCCCATGGACAATATTCCTCCAGGCCTTTCTGTTCTCTATCATCTTCTGGAGTCCATTTAAGCTCACACCTACTGCTTCAGTGACTCCATCCAGCCACCTCATTCTCTGTCGTCCCCTTCTTCTATTACCCTCAATCTTTCCAGCATTAGGCTCTTCTCCAGTGAGTCCTTCCTTCTCATTAGGTGGCCAAAGTACTTGAGTTTCAACTTTACGATCTGGCCTTCTAAAGAGCAGTCAGGGTTGATCTCCTCTAGGACTGACTGGTTTGAACGCCTTGCAGTCCAGGGGACTCACAGGAGTCTTCTCCAGCACCATAGTTCAAAGGCCTCAATTCTTTTGTGCTCAGCCTTTCTTATGGTCCAACTTTCACAGCCATACATTGCAACTGGGAAAACCATGGCCTTGACTATACGTACTTTTGTTGGCAGGGTGATGTCTCTGCTTTTCAGTATGCTGTCTAGATTTGCCATAGCTTTCCTCCCCAGGAGCAAGCGTCTTTTAATTTCTTGGCTGCAGTCCCCATCTGTGGTGATCTTGGAGCCCAGGAAGATAAAATCTGTCACTACCTCCATTTCTTCCCCATCTATTTGCCAGGAATTGAGAGGGCTGGATGCCATGATCTTGGTTTTCTTAATGTTGAGTTTCAAGCCAACTTTTGCACTTTCCTTCTTCACCTGCATCAACAGGCTGTTTAGTTCCTCTTCACTTTCTGCCATTAGAGTGGTATCATCTGCATACCTTAAGTTGTTGATATTTCTCCTGGCAATCTTAACTCCAACTTTTGATTCATCTAGCCCTGCCTTTCTCATGATGTGATCTGCATATAAGTTAAATAGGCAGGGCGACAGAATACAGCCTTGCCGGACTCCTTTCCCAATTTTGAACCAATCAGTGGTTCCGTGTTCAGTTCTCACTGTTGCTTCTTGACCCGCATATAGGTTTCTCAAGAGACAGATCAGATGGTCTGGTACTCCCATCTCTTTAAGAAATTGCCACAATTTGTTGTGATCCACACAATCAAAGGCTTTAGCATAGTCAATGAAGCAAAAGTAGATGTTTTTCTGGAACTCCCTAGCTTTCTCCATGATCCAGCATATGTTGGCAATTTGATCTCTAGTTCCTCTGCCTCTTCAAAATCCTGCCTCTACTTCTGGAAGTTCTCGATCCACATACTGCTGGAGTGTAGCAGTAGGATTTTAAGCATAATTTTACTTGCATGTGAAATGAGTGCAATGGTGCGATAGTTTGAACATTCTTTGACATTGCCTTTCTTTGGAATTGGAATGTAAACTGACCTTTTCCAATCCTGTGGCCACTGTTGAATTTTCCAAATTTGCTGGCAAATTGAGTGTAGCACTTTTACTGCATCGTCTTTTAAGATTTTGAATAGCTCAGCTGGAATACTGTCACCTCCCCTAGCTTTGTTGTTGCTCAGCTTTCCTAAGGCCCATTTCACTTCACATTCTAGGATGTCTGGCTCGAGGTCAGTGACCACCCCATCATGGTTATCAGGGACATTAAGCTCGTTCTTGTATAATTCTTCTGTGTAATTTTGCCACTTCTTCTTAATCTCTTCTGCCTCTGTTAGGTCCTGGCCATTTTGGTCCTTTATCATGCCCATCTTTGCATGAAACGTTCCCTTCATATTTCCAATTTTCTTGAAGAGATCTCTGGTTCTCTCTATTCTATTGTTTTCTTCTATTTCTTTGCACTGTTCATTTAAGAGGGCATTCTTATCTCTTCTAGCTATTCTCTGGAATTCTGCATTCAATTGGGTGTATCTTTCTCTTTTCCCCTTGCCTTTAGCTTCCCTTCTTTCCTCAGCTATTAGCAAAGCTTCCTCAGACAGCCATTTTGCTTTCTTGCATTTCTTTTTCTTTGGGATGGTTTTAATTGCTACTTCTTGTACAATGTTGCGAACCTCTGTCCATAGTTCTTCAGGCACTCTGTCTATCAGATCTAATTCCTTAAATCTATTTGTCACCTCTACATCAGGGATATGATTTAATTCATACCTGAGTGGCCTAGTGTTTTTCCCTACTTTCTTTAATTTAAGTCTAAATTTTGCAACGAGAAGCTCATGATCTGAGCCACAGTCATCTCCTGGTCTTGTTTTTACTGACTGTATAGAGCTTCTCCATCTTTGGCTGCAGAGCACATAGTCAATTAAAATATAGTATTTTATTTTAAAAAGATATAAAGCAGACATAGGAAATCTTGAAAATGGAAAAAAGAGGGGAATATTCCTTGGCATCTTAAGTTAAAAAGAAATATGATGTGAAGGAGCTTGGAAAGCTACTGCCAATCAAAGTGAGATGGCATAAGTCTTATTGGTCTTAATAATCAGTTTTGCCTAATTCTGCTAGAAACCTTGGTCCTGTAAGAGATATTGTGTTGTGATGAGAGAAGAAGGTTTGATACAAATGAAGAAGTAAATGCTCAGAAATTTGAAGTGGTGATTCACTTTTATCTATTCCTCATGAAATGATTGTTGCTTCAAGTTGTTTAGGTAGCATTGTGCTCTATGGACTTTGTCTAAGTATAATGAAATCTTAGTGAATCTTCTTCCTTTGCATAATCCCAAGCCACCACTTGTTATCTATTGAAGCCTTTAATACTCATGAATCTTATAATGTACTAAGAATTTAGCAATTCTTTATTACCTGATGAACTCCAATTTTTTAAATGCTACTTTGGGCTCAAGCATAGCTAGACAACTGCTACATTTGTTTTCAGGAATGAATTGAAATTCTAATGCATGCAGGATACAATTTATTGAAAATAAGAACGGTGAATATTTTGATGGCATCTTAATGAAAGAGAACAATTTCTCTCCACCCTCCCTTTTTCACTATACTATTTAATTTGGTTGGGAAAAATGATGAAGGGAATCAGCTGCAGTTTCAATTCATTAGAGTGGCACGTTAAGCAGGGATATATTGGAAATATATTGGAATGTATTGGAAACATTTCAAGATTCCTTATGAGAATTTCTTGCAGTACAAAAATTTATATTAGAGGTTATAGTTTAACAAGGTTTCATTGTATTGATCTAGTAGAGTTATGCAGTTGTTGTTTTTTTTAAAAAAGTCCAGACTTTATGAAATTTCATCACAGCTTGGAAGAAGAAAGAAAAAAAACACCTACCAACAAGACTGTTTAAGACCTTTCTTGACTTAATGGGAATATTATTGAGTGGAATGATTTCTGTAAGGTGTGCCCAAATAAAAATGAACCCTGTAGAAACCATTATACAAGGTAGAGAGGGATATCCAAAATCTCACAAGAAATGTTTCTGATTGGATTGGAACTCTCAAGGTCTCTATGGAGATTCTCAGTCATCAGAATGCAAATGAACAGCTGTCTGCAAGGAGTATAAATCCTTCAATTCCCCACCATCTAGTCAGAGCTGAAGAAGCTTCTTGGATGAGAAGTAAAATGTCTTCAAAGAAAAACAAGAAAGTCCAGTTACCTCATGAAAAAGCATCTTTGGGACAACCCTCAAGGTACTTAAGTGTTTGGTGGCTGAAGACAGTTGCTCAAATATTGTAGTAGTGATAATTTAAGGATGTGAAGGCCCTTTGAGTCTTTTGGATTTCCTCAGATGTCTCACCATAAAAGGAAATATCATATTCACTTAAAATGTCACTTTTCAGTGTTGTTTTTTGATATATGTCAAGAAATGGATCAATCAGAAGTGATAAAACCATCTCTCCCCCCCCCAATCATCAGTTTGAATGAAATAGTATTTCTGGGATTGAAGTTTCTGCTTATGTTTAATCCATTGGTTTAGAAATGAGGAAGAAAAAGTAATCATTTAAAGGCAAAATAATCAAGAAATTGTAAGGTAGAAACACAGTGAATAGAATTTTTTTTACTGTGTAATCTCATCCCTCTTCATCAACAGAGTTTCACAGAAGACACTGGCTTAACAAAAAGTCCACTTAATGATCTGAAAAAGAGAGGATTAATTAATAAGTTTTGACTGAGTTAAAGTGTTTTCCATTCTGTCTTATGAGTATGAAAACACAGGTGGAAACCTTGTAGAAGAAAAACATAAACTTGACTCTGTAGGCCATATGAAGACCACAGCTGCCTTGCAGTAATTGACCCATATTTGTATGTAGACCTATAATACCAAGTGCAGTAACTCAGTGGCATTATAATAAAACTGTCAGACATCAATATCAATAATTTACACCAGCATTTTTAGATTTTCTGTAGGCAAAATGTACTTCTTTAGAGTTGAAAAATGAGGTGTGATATTGTAAGGCTTAGCTGAGAAAGAACAGATGCTGACATTTTTTAGAGTTAATATTTTTCCTTAAAAACACATCTGTCATCAGCCTCCACTTAGAAGAGCACTGAAGCACATATCTAAATAAACATGGCACTTGGCTCCAACACCAAACCTGCTTTTTGCATAGCAGCAGCTATTATTTTGTCATTGTGGGTGGAAGGTATTTCAGC
This sequence comes from Protobothrops mucrosquamatus, assembly GCF_001527695.2. Classification (NCBI taxonomy): domain Eukaryota; kingdom Metazoa; phylum Chordata; class Lepidosauria; order Squamata; family Viperidae; genus Protobothrops; species Protobothrops mucrosquamatus. The sequence continues at coordinate 2,111,526 of NW_015386430.1, forward strand.
AGTTAACCAGTGGCTTATACTTACAATTTGGCCACAGAACTATGCTGCATTTCTAAAACAATTTCAGATGACATCTTTGCATGTTGTTAAAAGATGGGCTGACATTGCTAGATTAGAATTACTGTAAAGCTGGCTCATAAAGTCTGCCCATTTATACAGCTGAAAATACTGTGCTCTGGAAGGAGGAGGAGGAGGAGGAGGAGGAGGAGATAAATTTCTTATGGATGATTATTCATTGATTTGAGGAAATAGGTGTCTCCTTCCTCCTCCTCAGCTTTCTAACCTTTGTTTAAGAGATGAATTCATAAACTTTTTCCATCCTAAGAAAATAAAAAGATAGATATTGCCTTTTACCTTCCCTCTAAATTCCTAGATTATCACTTTCTGGAAAACAGAAAAACAAGGGGAATCCTCTAGAACAGTGGTGACGAACCTATGGCACACGTGCCGGAGGCGGCACTCGGAGCCCTATCTGTAGGCACACATGCCTTTGCCCCAGCCCCGCCTCCCCCCACAGCCCCCTCCTCTCCAACAGCCCCCCTGGAGGAGAGTAGCCCCCGAGCGTGGCCCACGTGGAGCAGCAAAGCCAAGGACATGGCAGCCAGGCAGCGTAGAAAAGACTCTGTCCTCATGCCCCATCATGCACAGTTGATGCTGTGGGGCGTGGGCAGAGGGCGTGGTCGCCATGGCGCTGCTGGGTTGCGATCTGTGGCGGGCCCTGGAGGCGGTGAGTGGCCCTGCGGGCAGGCAGGGTGGGAGCGAAACAGGGTGGAGCGAGGGCGGGGCCAGTTTTTGGGCACTTGGTCTCTAAAAGGTTCACCATCACTGCTCTAGAATATTTAACATTTTCCAATCTAAGGCAATAATAAATGGATTTTCTGATGCTAGATATTTACTTTCGTTCTTTGGTTCTGATTGAAAGAAAGATGAGGAAAACTAAACAACAAAGTAACAGAATAGAGGCATCAGTGGGAAGGTGTATATAACGAGTTCAAATCACCAGGACCAGATGGATTGCACCCCAGGGTTCTCAAGGAACTGTCAGTTGTAATCTCAGAACCACTGAACTATATTTTTCAAAGATCCTGGAGCACTGGGGAACTACCAGAGGACTGGAAAAGAGCTGATGTAGTTCCCATCTTCAAAAAAGGAAAAAAAATGGATCCAGGAAATTACAAACCTATCAGCCTGACCTCAATACCTGGGAAGATTCTGGAAAAGATAATCAAACAACAAATCAGCGAACATCTACAGGCAAACAAAGTCATTACTAAAAGCCAACAAGGATTTGTCAAAAACAGATCATGCCAGACAAATCTTATTGCATTCTTTGACCAAGTGACAAAATTAATCAGAGGAAGGCTGTGGATATAATTTACTTGGACTTCAGTAAGGCATTTGACAAAATAGATCACAACCTACTACTTTATAAAATAGAAAAATGCGGGTTAGACAGCATCACCACCAGATGGATCTGTAGCTGGCTGACTGGCTGTACTCAGCATGTGGTCCTCAATGGAACCACATCTACATGGAGGGAAGTGTGTAGTGGGGTGCCCCAGGGCTCTGTTATGGGCCTAGTGCTCTTCAACATCTTCATCAACGATTTGGATGAGGGGATAGATGGGGAACTCATCAAATTTGCAGATGACACCAAGCTGGCAGGAATAGCCAACACTCCAGAAGACAGGCTTAGGATACAGGAGGATCTGGACAGACTTGAACACTGGGCGCTATCTAACAAAATGAAGTTCAATGGTGAAAAAAGTAAGGTCCTACATTTAGGCAAGAAAAACCAAATGTACAGGTATAGTATAGGGGGTACCTTGCTCAATAATAGTAACTGTGAGAGGGATCTCGGAGTCCTAGTGGAAAATCATTTAAATATGAGCCAGCAGTGTGCTGCAGCTGCCCAAAAAGCCAACACAGTGCTAGGCTGCATTAACAGAGGGATAGAATCAAGATCACGCGAAGTATTAATACCACTTTACAATGCCTTGGTAAGGCCACACTTGGAATACTGCATCCAGTTTTGGTCACCACGATGTAAAAAAGATAGAAAGAGTACAGAGAAGAGCAACAAAGATGTTTAGGGGACTGGAGGCTAAAACATATAAAGAACGCTTGCTGGAATTGGGTATGTCTAGTTTAATGAAGAGAAGGACGAGGGGGGACATGATAGCAGTGTTCCAATATCTCAGGGGCTGCCACAAAGAAGAGGGAGTCAAGCTATTCTCCAAAGCACCTGAAGGCAGGAGAAGAAGCAATGGATGGAAACTAATCAAGGAGAGAAGCAGCTTAGAACTAAGGAGAAACTTCCTGACAGTTAGAACAATTAACCAGTGGAACAACCTGCCTCCAGAAGCGGTGAATGCTCCAACACTGGAAGTTTTTAAGAAGAGACTGGACAGCCATTTGTCCGAAATGGTATAGGGTTACCTGCCTGAGCAGGGGGTTGGACTTGATGACCTCCAATGTCCCTTCCAACTTTATTATTATTATTATTATTATTATTATTATTATTATTATTATTATTATTATTATTATTATTATTATTATTAGCAAATATAAAGGTTTCCTATTTTGGGAGTTAGAGTCAAGCTGAGGAAGGTGGACTTAAGTCTCATTAATGTTATCTCTCAGAGGGAATGAATGTTATCTCTCAGAGGGTGCTCTGGTTTTCAGAGGAACTTTAAGAAATGAAGGAAAAGCTCTCTTTGTCCTTTAATAATATAAAATAAAACTCACTATGATTCATAGATGTGCTTGGATACTGGCTAAACATAGGTTATCTGCCTTTCTTTCAGAGCTATCTTGTGCTGCAACTTTCTAAAGTTTGATGGAAGGTAGTTAAAATAAGCGATTTTCAGATCAGTCTGCATACTTTTCCAAGAATAGATTAACTGTGAATATTTTTTCAAAATAATGATTTAGCCAACAATGCATTAAATATCATGGTTCTGATAGATGAGACCAGTAAAAACAGAACTCCAAGGCAAGAGGTTTCCTTAAAGAACATATTTATTGGCTAGAAAGTATTGGCCGATCAAAAGTGAAACCAAGACTGTAACTTCCCTGAAGTTACAAAGTTACAAAGTTGAACTTCCCACCCCAGTAACATGTCATTAATTCCATTCCCCAATAAACTACTTTGGCGGGCTTTCTAGCAGAAAGCTCAGCCTGCCAAAACCCAAGCAGCAATGACCTTGGTTCCCACAGGACAATTTATTGTTTTGTCTACCGTTAAAAGCACACATCTCCCCCTCAACTGTGGCAACCGATAACAAAGTTGCAGCGTTGACATTAATTGGGTGTAAAACCCTTGACTCCCATCTAGTCTCCACATTAACACACAATGCTGGTCAGTATAAAAGAGTATTAAATTGCTTTTATTGTAATCTTCTGGAACAAGGAGAAGAGGAAGCAGAGAAGGAAATAAAATCAAGCACTGCCGAGGAACAGTATATGTCAAAATGTATAATCTTTAACTCATCCCTGACTGCGGAAACCTCTTTAAAGATTGGCAGTGAAACCATCCCAGTCTCTGTTTGGAATTCCTCCAATCCTGATTTTTCCAGTATAGGCTAGCTTTTGTTAATGGGGTGTTATGATCTTTGCGGACACCTTTATTATTACAAAAAGAATTTAGAGTCCCCATGGAACAATAAAGTCTAGCAAATTGTGGCAGAAGCAGAGATTTGTGATATTATAAAAAGTGAAGACTTTAAACTCACATAGATTTCATTAACAAGTGCTTACTAATTCCAGAAGCCTGATTTTATAATCCTGTATGGTATTTAGATCTTAAAGGTATTAGACGCAGATAATACACATGTTATCATAATGAATGCAGAACTGATACTATGAGTAGGATTTTAAATGTTAATTGGTTAAAAGAAGGTGTGAAGATTCTGATTTTGCAGATATGCAGTAGTTTGTGCAAAGTTCCCATATTTGTTATAAAGTTTTTATTGAGAGACTGAATTAGTTATAATATTTCTGGTCTCCAATGTCTGTATTTCAAAGAAGAAGTATTAATTTATGGCCCAGGTATCTTTTGATAACTATGCTGATGGAAGTTGAAGGTATGACATTTTGTATTGCTGAAGTTGACATATGTGATAAGCATGGATTGCAAATCTTTAAGAGGAAAGTGTCTGTTCCATAGACTTGGGTGTGCAGCCTATTAGAATTAGTATATGTTCAGTAAAAGAATATTACCACAGTGCATTGTAAGTATTTAGAAATAGAGAAATCCCTGGGGTTTCCATCCAGTAGCTCAGTTTTCTTTAGTACGATGCCCAATCAGATGTGTTGGACTACAACTTCTGTAATTCTCAATCTTTATGAGAAATTGTGCATTAATTTATGGCTAGAAAGCTACATAGTTTAGATAGCATGATGACTACATCTGGAGAGTTGTTTTTCTGCAACTATTTAAACAGCTCAGCAATTTTCAACGTAAAGATTCAGCCTCTAACCCACCCACCCACCCAGTCTTTCCCAGAAAGATGTTTCCTCAGGACTACCTAATATGTTTGATAGCATGCAAATTCCCTGATTTCCCTGATTAGACTGCAGACAAATTGTGAGTCCAGGTCTCACAATTGTGGATTAGAAAGTGAGACCTGAACCAAATTGGCGGTAAGTAGCCAGCCAGCTTCCACTCATCCTAGTTTCTCTTTCAGATTTTAAAAAATTAACTCTTAGGGCATTACAACATGCAGTGAAACAATTTGCTCTATAACTGGGTGAAAAAATTGAAACCATCCAATTTTCTACCTCAAACTTTTGGCTATGTTAAGAATAAACAACTGGAGCTATGGAAATGTTTCATTGACTGAGTGATCCATTATGTGTCATCAAATTGATGTCAACCCTTAGTGACTATATCGATAGGTTTTTTTTTTCCCCAGGACTATTGTCCTTAATCTGGTCCTTCAATTCTTCCAACAGTGCATCCATCACACTGTAACTAAGTCTATTCACCTTGCAGTTGATCATCCTCTTCTTTCATTCCACTTTTCTCAACATCAGAGCATTCTCCAGTTTCAAAGCACAGCTCTAGCTTCAGAGATTTTTCACACATAAGGTGTCCAGAGTAGGATCATTTGAGCCTGGTCACTTAATACCTCAGATAAGAATTCTGGATCAATTTGTTTGATATTTAATATTCCATTTATTTGTTTCTTGGCTGTCCATGGGACAGTCTTCTCTAACACCAAAGTTCAAAGGTATCAGTGTGTATGTGTGTGTGTGTGTGTGTGTGTCCACACACACACACACACATTTACTTCCTCATGTATTCTTCCTCATTTAGGATTGCACTGTAATATAGATATGCATAGCTGTTTGTCTAGTTCAACTTCTGGAGACTAAAACTAGTGGGTTTCTTTGCAAGGCTGCTGTTCAATTTCCAGGCTATTTTTAGAAAAATCTTTTATTATGCAGCTAATTATGAATGTAGGAAATAATCTCTTCAGTATTATTTCCTCATACATGCTAGTCTAAATAATAAAAATAATCCTTCCTATTATTATTATTCTCCCATTTTTATGTTCTGGTTACTTTGTTCTACATATTGAGTTGTAGTATTTTGCTGTATCGCATATTGGTTACAAAAGCTACAAGTTCACATCTGGTTTGCTTTCTTCCCCCCTCTTATTTTCCTTTCCATTATTCATGTCCTCAACTTCAATGTTCTATGATGAAACTTCAGTCAGTGTCTCCGTTTCCTTTCTTAAATTGTTCCCATCAAAATGCGGTTTGGTTGCTGCTTATATTTGGACATAATACAGACATTATGCAAGACTCAGTTTCCCTTGCTCTTCTCTTTTCCTTCTTGCATGTTTCTGAATAACAAAGTGGAAGTTATTGTTGTAGTTTGCAAATAGCCCTGAGTGATTATGTCCAAATCTTGGTATGGTATGATTAGTCTTTCTTAGAAAACATTGCAAGACTAATCACAATTGGTCTGCTTTTGGACTTTTTGTGGTTACATAGGAGTGGGGAGGGTGGCACACCTGAATTTATTGCTTATTCATGTAACACTGAGAACACAGCTGTCTCCGAGAAGTATTTTTGTGCTGCTCCATTAATATCCTGATGTTGTTGGCTTCATAACTTCCAGAACTCCTAATGAACATTCTCTCTGGTTGACTAAAGGAACAATTGAAATAGACTTCTCTTTCATTCCACTTTTCTCAACATCAGAGCATTCTCCAGCTTCAGAGCACAGGTCTAGCTTCAGATATTGGTTTTCCACATATAATGTGTCTGGAATTAACTAAAGTCTGGTTGACTAAAAGGACAATACAGAGATAGACTTCTTACCAGCAAAAGAAAAATAAAAAAGACCCCCATTTTTCTCATTGTTTCATATGTTGAGTTGGGCATTTCAGGAACAAAGGTGGTGGTGGTGGGAAAGAGTGCAAATTGTGATGATGAGAAAGGACAACATGTGAATCACAGTATACTCCCAGGCTTTGGTAGTTGTTTTTTGACATTAACTGCAAGTAAATGAGACAATGGTTTGTGGTGAGGCATACATTCCATCATGTTCCCCTTACAGATACTGTTGGAGAGGGAAAGTTGTTTGGTTTTAACAAGTGCACTGATGTGGTGAAGTGCCATAGCATGTTGACTTCATTGGTGGGATGGAAAGGAGCCAAAGAGCCAGGATGTGGGAAGAGGGTTTCCTTCAAAAGGAGACTGCCTACCTTGCAGCTTCAGTTATCAACAATGTTCACATATTCATGTTGCTCCACTTTAACTGATCAGAACCCTTATTGTCAAGTTGCAGTGTTAAGCCCCATCTCATTAAGTAAAGGATGAAACCTAAAATTCCTGATTTTCTTCATATGGAAAAGGTTAATTCACATAATCCACCAAGAAAAATTGGAGCACCACAAATTCAAAACAGTTTCTAATCAGCCAGCAAACAGAAATTGTAACCATGACTGAAGGTGATTTTTATTTCATGGTTTATGCTAACCTTGGCTTGGTGCATGGGATAAGAAACCACAATTATGGCTGATGCAACAAGCAATGGGACTTCTATGACATAAATTATAAGCAGGGACTAATATATGTTTTGTTTGTTTCTAAGTCTAAAAGTCAGGAAGTGTGTTAGTATAATTAGTGGATTAAAATATTCAGCTTAATAAGTTAAAATAAATAAAAGTGTATTCATTGAATAAAATCAGATTGCTGTGTTATAGGTTTAACATAGCTTCTTTATTAAGAAGAAATCCACTGAAATCATTATAATGCATTCTGCTATAAGGCTGATACACTAAAGTTTGCTCTTGTGTTCTTTGGAAGCACAACTCTTGGAAGTTAGAATATATGACAAATAACAGTATGGCTTTAACCTGCGGCATCATATGTTTCAATATGTTTGCCATTTGTGGAGAAGAATGGTTGTAATTCAGTGGCTTCCTTTTGATCTAAATTGCTAGCTGATGGACAGCATATAAAAAAGTTGTTGCAGCTGAATGCAACCACACAAAAAACGTTATTCCAAAAGAGGACTAGTCTCATAATTACATGGAATTTTAATATACCAAGAATTTTATGGTATGTGAATCAGGAGTCTTTTTTAACAGTTAACCAAATTGATCAGGTCTTTTCCACAACATTTCCCCCCTGGGTTATTAAATATTATCCATGTTATTAAATATTATCTTTAATATTCAAGATGTGAAAATGTATAAAGAATAATTTAACATTTATAAGCTATTGATATTTTTTAAAATATCATACACCATCAAAATGTAACACACAATGAATCAAATCAATGAAGCCCATTTCCCCTCCAAAAATGGCACATTATGTTAAGCTAACCAAACAATTATATCGAAGCTAATTTGACAAGGCATTTTCATTTTATTTGGATATTTCTAGATACATGAATAGTAAACATAATAAATAGTAAAATTTTACTATTTACTAATTCCATAGTAATAGAATCTTGAATCTTCCCCCCTCTCCTTTTATCTTTGTGGGAATTAGGGAGGAGCTTGTCGGAGACATTTTCACAAGTCAGTTTCCTGGAAGAGACTCAACTTCTGCTTATCTGACCAATGCCTCTGTAGCAGCTCTTGCTTCTTTCTTTCAAGGCCATTCCTTATGTATTCTACAGGAGTTACAAACTATATATACTGAACTATATAATGTATAATTATATATATATATATTCCCTTCTTTATTTTTTTCCTCTTAAATGACATTCATGTAAAATCTGGGTTCTTATGAAAGATGCTAAATACAATTTTTAATATAATAATAATAAGTTTTAAAAATGAATGCATGGTTGTATTCATATGGTTTCTTTATCATCATTCATTTAAAACCTGGGATTAATTATTAATTTGCTTTCCAGTTTAATTTACAGTTTTGGTAATTTCTGGTGGTGTATCACCCAAGTTACAGTTGTTTTGCAGTGGTTTAGGTTGGTCCTATATTCCATTATTCTTTTCTCTCTATACTGTGGGAAATCAGCCCCCCCCTCAGAGAAGGAAATATTAAAAGGGCAGAATATTATATTTTCTCAAAGGATCTTAAAGAGGCAGAAAAGCATGCCCAATTTTTCTTAATAGCCCCAAGTCTCCCTCTCCCAAGCAGAAACCAGCTCTGTAGAAATGCAGATGTAATAATCCATTCAGGAAGGTTGGAGCCCTCCAGCTAGAAGTTTAGCAAGACAAAGACACCTAAAATCTATATACCCCACCCAAACTCTAGGACAGGACATAATAGGATTAACCCACAGATGCCAAAGGGGCATACTCAGAATCAGGTCAAAGTACATGACACAGGAAATACAAAGCCTCAAACAGGAACAGGAAACAACTCCAAACAAAAGCCCAAGAGGGCATAAAAACCCTACTACATGTGCACTCCCTACTACATGTGCATTCTTTTCTTCCAGAGCCATCTTTCCGTCTGGCTCTCCTCTTCAATAAACTACAACCTTCTTTCTAAAGCAGTCACCACGTTGTTTATTCCCAGCTTGGACTGAACCCTGATGAAGACTTTTCCTTCAGCAATTCAAATGACTGTATCTTGAAGGATCCCTCTATTAAAATTCTGAAGTTTGCAGATGATACAACAGTCATTGGTTTCATTTGAGATAATGGTGAATCTGCATACAGACAAGAGGTTGAACAACTGGCCCTGTGATGCATACTTAAAACTGTAGAAATGATAGTAGATTTTAAGAAAAGGCCTCATATTCTTATTCTATTAGATAACACAGTATCAAAATAGAGACATTCAAGTTTCTGGGTTCTATAATCTCCTAGGACTTGAAATGGACAGCTAACATTGGAACCATCATTAAAAAGGCAAAACAAAGAATGTTCTACCTGCATCAACTCAAAAAGCTCAGATTGCAACAAGGAGCTGCTGATACAGTTCTACAGAAGAATTACTGAGTCTGTCATTTGTACTTCTGTATCTGTCTAGTTTGTCACAGCAACCAGACAGGACAGATGCAGACTTCAATGGTTAGTTAGGACTGCAGAAAAAACAATTGCAACCAGCCAGACTTCCATTGACAACACGTATACTACAAGAGCCTGAAAGAGGACTGAGAAAATATCTACAGCCCTCTCACATCCTAGACATAAATTGCTTCAGCTTCTCCCCTCAGGACGCCATTATGAGCATTGCATGTCAAAACACAAAGATAGTTTCCCCCCCCCATGTCATCACTCTGTTAAACACATAATTCCCACATCACTGTCTTATGCCTAAGGATATCTAACTGTGTACTAGGGCTATATTGCTACTATCCTTCTCATCTTCTGAACTTTCTCATCTTTCCTACTACCTTCTCCTATTAGTATCTTATGATTTATCACTTGTTTTTTTTAATCTTATGATTTATGATTGCATTTTATTATTTATGATCTATGACTTACCACTTTTTTTATTTGTATATACAATGAGAGCTTATGCACCAGAGAAAAAATTCCTTGTGTGTCCAGTCACACTTGGCCAATAAAGAATATTCCTTTCTTCATAGTAGATCAGTGATCCTTTCAGGTCCTTTCATAGTTCTGATACATGTTCCATTCTATCAGGAACAGCCTAAGATATAGTGACACAAACCACTACAAGTATTAATCTTCTATACCAGATTGTTCTGGAATTCCACCACCAGATTGTGTCTTGGACTGGCTGCTCCTCCCCATTTCCATTTCATTTCAACAAATAGACAAATAACTATTCATACAGAAGCAGAAGTTTTTGCCAAGCAGGAATTCATCATGCAACTAGCTTGTCAGTCAAAATTATGACATGTTTTCCATTACCCTGTATCTCCATGACTCATATTCGAGATTAAAGTTAGAATTGACAATCTTCCTTTTGATGGAGATGGCTTATTTAGCAGTAAGACTGATAACACCATGGATAGGCTTTAAAAATATTATACAATGTTGTAAACTACTCAGTCCATTGTTTCACCTATATGTCCTATCCAAAACCTATTTCAGATGGAACAAAAATACTTTTCTGTGTCCAGGCACTGTTGATGGATTTTGGTATTCCCTTCATATCTATCAAGGATGAGCCATAGATTTAGCTTCAAAGTTCCAAGTAGTGATGCCTTGCTTCCAAGATATATGGGCTTCCATAACAAATCTCCTTTTGGTTTTGGTGATCACTTCACTAAGTTACCTAATTGAGATCTGGGTTAATAACACACCAAATAACCCTGTTGTTTTAAAGGCTTCTCCAGAATTTTGTCAGACTTCCATCCATCCATCCATCCATCCATCCATCCATCCATCCATCCATCCATCCATGCAATTGTAACCTTTCTTGGTGAAGGTTGCATTCCACTTTCTTTCTTTGTTTGATTTTAAATCAGTTTTTGACTCCTGGCAGCTGCCTGGATTAATCCATTTAGTTTTTTTGGCAAGGATTTTTTGGAAGTGATTTGTCCTTGTCTGCTTCCTATAGCTGAGAGACAGCAACTGGCTCAAGGTCACTCAGCTGGCTTTATGCCTAACGTAGGACTAGAATTCCAGGTCTCTTGGTTTTTGACTTGGTACCTTAAGTACCACACCAAATTGGCTCTGCTCCTTGAACAATTTTATAGCAGATAAGCCTCGTTACTTATTTAAAATTTTACCATTTGGCTCTAACAGGGTTTCCCTCCCTTAAATAGAATTTGGCATTGCTTTTCTCTTCTTCCAAGGTTTCAGTTTGTTCCTTTCCTGGGCTCCTGGCTTCTAGCTGAATATTCCTATACCAAGCTAACTTGTCATTTAGCATAATTTTTTTTTTCTGTAGCACCTTGTCATCATGTATCTAGCTTCATTTTAAAAAAAACAAGACTGCTCTGTTTTGGCAAATATTAATAAATCCATCAGTCTTGTATCAAAGTCATAAATTCACTTTAGGTTTCATACATACATAGTAAACTTACTTAAGCAAACACATCCCAAAAATCAGCAAGAGGGAGAATATGAAGACAAGCAGAATTAATTTCCAAGAAAAGGATCTTGGTAGCTAGGGTTCTAAGCAAAAATTAATCAAGACGTTTACTGGTATAAGCATCTTTGATTCCTATCTGAGTTCAAGCTTCTTTTTCTTCTTCTTTTTTCCAAGCAGGTAGCTCGTGAATAACCATCTCTTTCTTCTTTTCTTTTCTTCTTCTTCTTCTTCTTCTTCTTCTTCTTCTTCTTCTTCTTCTTCTTCTTCTTCTTCTTCTTCTTCTTCTTCTTCTTCTTCTTCTTCTTCTTCTTCTTCTTCTTCTTCTTCTTCTTCTTCTTCTTCTTCTTCTTCTTCTTCTTCTTCTTCTTCTTCTTCTTCTTCTTCTCCTTCTCCTTCTCCTCCTCCTCCTCNCCTCCTCCTCCTCCTCCTCCTCCTCCTCCTCCTCCTCCTCTTGATAAGCATTTGACTTCAAATCCAATATCCATTGTACTTATTCACTTTTCAAGGAAGCAGAATCAGAAAATGGCTTCTAATAATGAGACAGAGAACTTTTATGCTGTGTTTAGACAACCTACGAGGTGATGGACATTTTGTGATTTTCAGTATCTATTCCACAGAAATTCTTGGAAATGAAGATGATGCAAAAAGCTATTTCGTTTTACAATATGCCAGATTCCTATGTATTTGTTTATAATAATTTTTAAAACTAAATCAAGTGCATCTGGGAGCCTAGAAACATAGATAAGAATTTTTTGCAGGCATCAGGAATCAAAAAGCACTCCATAGACTTTTTTGGCTTAAGTTCTTTAGTTTCTTCCCAGCCTATTCTTAATATTGTTTTATAAAAAATAACGAGAATAGCCAATCTTATAACACTAAACATATTCTTTTGTTTTTTGTTACAAATTTTTTTGTGCTGTTCAGATCCAAAATCTTCTGCTATCACTGCATAATAGTGGTATAATGAAGCATCCAATATGAAATGCATAAACTAATTTTAAATTCTCTACAACTCTAAAAAGTGCTAACAGACAAAAGTGTAGAATTAATTAATAAAAATATGACCTCCAAGTTTTAAAAAAAATGAATTTATAGAAAAAGGCTTATCTAAAAATTCCAGATGTCCAATGGATGATGGGTGGGATGTATTTCTATAGAAAGAAATTCCATCCATAGTGAGTCACCATCTAAATGATATTATAGCTCAATGTTATCTGAAAAAGTGTTGACTCTATTCTCTCTAACTTTAGGAAAAAGACTGGACACATACAGCTCTACAAAAGCACAGAATATTACTGTCAACGCTGTTAATATATGATATTATTGCTTTGACAAGGTATACAGAAGTGTCTGGTATTTTTAGAGTTAATTCAGATGACAAAGTGAGGGAGGAGATTCATAAGGAAAGCCCGGGAAAAAGGAACGGAAGTGAATCTTTGCCCTCCGGGCTAATTGGAAGATGTGACTTATGACTGCAAAATAAGGGAGGGGTTTAGAAAGAAAAGTTAGACGCAAGCAAGAGAAATTCAGATTCTGGCATAAACCTCCATAATGTGCCGTCAATTTGTAACACTGTTAATAAAGGCTTTAGGATAAACATGCCTGGAAGTTCTTTGAAGTGTTTCATTAGTCGGAACCATGACATCTACATTGTGTTCAGAATTCAATTTCATTAAGTTGGCAAGGTCCTAAAATATGCTTTAAAAAGTGCAATCCCAAGTCGGGTATAGTAATGATGAAGTTAGATTTCTAGAGATTTCATCTGAGGTTTTGTTATTTTGTCTTACATGAATTTGATTTTTATGTAATCTTGGAAACATGTGCATTGTGCAATTGAGTTCTGTTGTTTTAACTGTTAATGTGTATTTGAAATATTGAATCAGTCTATTTATACTATAGCATGTATTTGCTTTCTAAATATTCTTTGGGGTTTGTTTGTTTTTAGGGTGGAAGGACACATTGTATACAGGAAGTGTGTCCCATTCTTTCATGTCCTCAACACCTCAGTCACACACCTTCTGGACAGTGTTGCCCAAAATGTGTAGGTAAGTGGTTACCTTCATAGGAATATTGCATTTACAATGAACATTTCTCACAATCCACAACGTATTAGAAAATAAGTTGCTAACTCAGTAAATTGCATTGTGTTGTTAAAGCAGAGTAGTGATCAGGTTAATTTTGTGAAACATGGACCACGATTATTGAAAATACTATATTGCATAATTTTTATATTATGTTATATTGTGTTTATATTAAGGCTATGCTGTGTTTCAGATAAAACTCTAAAAATGCTTGTTGCTTTTACATTTTACATTCATGTTCCCATTTGCTATGAACCATTTTTTGGAGACTGAATTTAGAGCACCACAGGGTCCTAATTTATTTTCCATTTTTATTTATAAGAAATAAGCTTAAATCTTGATTATGTTTTTAGTTGCAGGGACATATAGTAACTTTTAGAGAAATTTTGGTTCCAAATGTTTATATAAACAAGAGCAAAATCCACTCTTTCTAGCACTGAAAATGTTATCTAGCCAGGTAATAAAACATCTGCAAGAAAACAACCAAGCTCAGGGGGTGCCAAGGACCCTTTTTTTTGTACAAGTTGTGAAAAGAGTTTTTTCCATTAAACTTTTTTTTTCTGGTATGGCATGACTCTGAAATGGACATATATAAATTATAATTGTGATAATGTTTTCCCAAAAGCAGACTATTAATATTCCATAGGTATATTCCATAGATATATTCTCAGTACACTGGAGGTAAATGATCTGCCCTATATAACAGGGTATGTTATCATGTTATTAACTGGTTCAGATTCTTGCAGCTGAGATGTAGTAACTTTATCTTCTGCAGCCTGAAATTTATAAATTCTAAAGTATCAATATACCTGAAAGGTGTCAAATTGAAGAAGGCTAGCATAGAAATAAATTTTACATTCACCTTTTGCTTCTTTAATGAACTCAGGTAGAAAGCTTAGGAAAATAACTGTTCTCCATATTGCGGAATGCCATTGCTAGTCAGAATAAAAGGTGTTGAATTCATTGGATATGAAATTATGCTATCATAGATTTAACACTACTTTTATTATTATTTTTACACTCTATTTCACAATAAAATAACTGACTTACACAGGCAATAATACCTTGCAGCTGACAGTTGATTTTGCTACAAAGCAGTTTCCTTTTAACTACATTCCCTTTCTCTTATTTATATGCAGGGCAGAGGAAAGTATTTGATCTTCCATTTGGAAGTTGCCTCTTTCATAGTGACATTTATGACAATGGAGCCTCCTTTATGTATGACAACTGTACAAAGTGTACATGCAGGGTGAGGCATTAATAATTCTTTTTTATGATAAATTTGATATACTTTGAGACTAGTGAACTTGCTGCCATTGACTTTTGTAATATGACAGTTACTTCTCATAAGTCTCAAGAACTGGAAACTTGGAAACACGCATTATTTCTGTATGAATATTTAACTCCTGTTTTAAAGTTTTTGTGTATTGGAGCCAAAATATCTAAAACTTGCCTGTACATGCTGCTGTCTTCAGATCCAGGCAAACAATTACTCAAGGCAGTTGTGGAAGAGGCATGCATAGTCTGAATGTGGACATAGACAGCTCTCCTTATTTGCAGAGATGGGGTTGCCCCTTGCTTGGTTATCTAAAGAAACTACTATGTTGGCAGAAGCCAAACTACTTCATCTTTCTTTTGCCACCTCACTCTGATTATGTGTCAGTAATTTATTCATTTATTTATTACATTTATATGCCACCCATCTCACTCTGAAGAGTGACTCTGGGTAGTTGTCATAAATGTTCCAGAAGAAAATCTGTACAATTTTCAAGCCAAAGAGCCCATCAAATAATTATTAGTATGTCAAGTTAGCTAAGGGTCATTTGATGGATCGGGAGTCTTGAGCAATCAGAATAATTTTTTTTGTCCATGTTATTGTTGACTCCTGGTGACTGCCTAGGTTAGTCCCTACAGTTTTATTGGCAACATTTCAAAAGTTGCCCTTACCTTTTCCTAGGGCTGAGACAGAGTGACTGGGCATATATTTATATTTATTATACACAAATATTCATATTTATTTATTTTATTTATTTATTTTATTTATTAATTGCATTTATATCCCGCCCTTCTCCTTACGGACTCAGGGCGGCTGACAATTGAATAAAATACTAACATATATACATACTTAATTAAAATTTGATTAAAACGAAATATTTAAATATGTCCAATTTAAAAGTAATTAAAACCCCCTTTAAAATCCCTCAGGCCAGTCCCGCTA
>NW_015386430.1:2127401-2133979 GCF_001527695.2 Protobothrops mucrosquamatus
CATGAGTGACCGTGCGTAAGGCGTCCCGGTCCAGAAACGGCCGCAACTGGCGGATCAGGCGAACCTGATAAAACGCTCCCCTGGTCACGGCCGACAACTGGTCATCCAATGTCAACCGTGAATCCAGGAGAACACCCAAGTTGCGGACCCGATCTGAGGGGGCCAAAGTTTCGCCCCCTATAGTCAGCGATGGAGTCAGTGATTTACAGGCAGAATTTAAAAATAAAGTTTAATTGCCCATTTTGTTACTTAGTTAGCCCATCTAAAACATTAGTGGAAAATATAATGCAGAAGTTTTATCTGGTTTTGAGATCTATTTAGAAAATACAGATAAGTTTACAAGGTATTATCCATTGCCTCATCCCTTCCAGGCTGATACCGGCACTAAAAGGCTCATGGGCAGGGATTCAAAAACATAGCTTTTGATAAGATAGTTTTTTTATTTCAGCTACTAGAAAAACCATTAGCACAAAGAAAATCAAAACTGCCAACTGGAAGACTGAAGCTTACATAGAGAGCAGACCCAAGATTAAAATTCGCATCTTAACAGGCAAGAGCCATTTATTTTTCAGCAGGAAAACTGTGCATTGTTATCATGATGGCTCCTTCTCAGGCCTTTTGCTTTTGGCCTTGCCTGCCCTAATCTTTGGCCTCATGTATAAGTCTGCCCTGAGAAAGATGCTTCTAGATCTTTTGTGTGAATAGCAAGATCCACACTAGAGATTGGTGCTGGTTGAAAGAGAGCCGCTGAGGGTGGCATTTCAGATATTTGCTAATTCAAGAATAGCATTGTTCTAGTGTTGAAGTCACTAAGAGTCATTTTGTAGGAAACAACTGCAAATGTTAATGGTATCCTTCAGCTTCCAGGCTGAAAAATCTGGTTGAGAATGCCCCATGGCCTCTAAAATTCCAAAACCAGCACTGGAAAGCATTAATGCCACTAAAAGGTCCCAAGAACACACAAAGCTAATTTTGAAAAGAAAGCCCAGCAATGACTCCATCCATTTCTGGATTCCCATGTAGTGGTAAGAATTTGGGCAAGTACAAGGCATAGTGATGAACATACGAATAGCAGTATAAGAATCTGAGTGTGGATGCAAAGTAAAGAAAGGAGCCTATTCCAGTGTTGTTCCGATGAAGTTGCTTGTGTAATGTAGCAGCTGAGTCATTGTGGAGTAGCATAATCTCTAAACATATTCAGTTTTAACTAACTGAATCGTAAATCGTGGGGATCAGTTTGTTACTTGTATGGAGGCTCATTTGTTTTTCTTTCCATGCAGGATTCCACTGTGGTGTGTAAGCAAAAATGCTCCCCTCCCGGAGGTTGTATCAAAGCCAGAGACGAGTGCTGCAAGGAGTGCATTTCATATGTGTCTCCTGAGGAAACAAAAGTGTGCAAGTTTGGAAATAAAGTCTTCCAGGTACACTTTCTTAAACTGTGTCTCAGGATGACTTCACTAGACCATTTGATTTCTTAACAAGTTGTAGTACATTCAAAAATCATGCTTTTAGTATTTTTTTCCCTGATGCTTTAGCCAAATGAACATAATGTAAAAATGAAGTAAAACTGAAGAAATTGTCAAATTAGCTAGTCCTTTGGTAGAGCACTCTGATGCATTTTCCCTGGGGCAGATGACCAATCAGCTGTTCCTTTAAATGGAATGCTATGAATCTGCATAGCATGCTTTGCAGTTTTGCTTTGTTCTTTGCATAGAATGCACTGAATTGGTTTTTTTAAGCCTACTGTACTTCTGATGGTCTTGGAAGGAAACTTTTGCAAGCACCAATCTAGCCAAAGACCTCTTCTTCCCACTCCACCTTCAAGTGAGCCAGTAAGAGGTTAGCTGATGTTTCTGAATATTATTCAGGGCTTACAGTGCTCCACACATTGGAATATCATTGGGACAGCAGATTATTACAATATATCATAGGGACATATTGGAATAATTTGCTCCTGCTCTCCTTCTACCCAAGGTCCATCCAAATTTGGACATTCCCTCCAAATGTTTCCAATGTTTTTGGGTCTCTGTGCTTTTAAGAGGTACAGGATATTTTTCCCCATTCCCACCCCCACCCGTAATTCTTTATTGGACCTATATAATTGTGTTGAGAGCGTCTAAAATCAGATAAGAAGTGAAATCCCTTATAAACAATAGTTATCTAATCCCTCTTTTAATTAATTGATTTTTTTTTCTTTTGCACAAACCCACAGTGTAAAATTCTCATTTGCAGTAAGTTGAAACAGACTTTCCGGTTAGTTAACAGTCTTAGATAAAAGAATTCATCAATTGTCTTTTTATTCTTTCTAATGTGGAAATGGGGGGGGGGGGGCAGCGGGGATAGATAGAAATAAAAAGGTATGTAGACATAAATTGAAATGTAAAACATTAGAAAAGAGAGGAGATACATCTCACAGTTATAATGACTGAAACCTCAAAATTATTTTAGGCGTATCTACAGACTTTGAGTTTTGTTTTTTAAATAGCTGATTCACACTTATCAGTTTCAAAGAAAGTGAAGCTTAAGATAGAAGCTACGAAACAAAAGGAAAAAACAACCAGTACTTACAGAACATAAATCAATATTTTCAGAAATCAATATTTTGGAGACATTGGCTTTTTACACCAATCATATTTAGCCCAACCTCTTAAAGTGGCTGCCTTAAGGAAATTGATAATAATGAGGACATGAATAATCGACAACAATATACCTGAAAGCTCCAACAAGGTTATTTCTGTGTAATTAATATGGGTAGCATGATAATACCCTATCATGTTATTCTGCAGTTATCTGTCCAGATTTTTTTTTTTTTTTTAAAAAAGAGATATTTAGTTTATACAATCATTTTCAAAGCTGGGATTACCAATGGTAAGTGTAACCACTTGTAAAGTGTGATGTTACATGACTGCATCAACTTAACGATGGCAGTTGCAGTAGTCCCTTGTTGCCGTCATTAGGTGAATCCTGTGCGGTGGCATGATTGCCATTTGTGACCTGTTGGCTTCTTCATTGATTTGCTTGTCAGAAGTCAGCAGTGAAGATCAGAAATTGGGTTCATGTGACCTCTGGACACTGAGACAATGTAATTGAGAGCAGGTGGTCAAGTGCTTGACTTGTGATCATGTGACTCTGGGACCACTGCAACAGCTGCAGCCATGAAGTCTAGTCATCAGGTTCTCTTCGTTCACTGCTATCACATGTTTGAACAGTTGCTGAAGAAGTGGCCTTATTATCTTAACTTCTACTACAGGTAGTCCTCAACTTACGACCCCAATTGAGCCCAAACCTTTTGTTGCTAAGTGAGACATTTATTAAGTGAATGTTGCTCCATTTTACAACCTTTCTTGCCATAGCTGTTAAGTGAAACACTGCCATTGTTAAATTAGTAACACAGTTGTTAAGTGAATCTGGTTTTCCCATTGCCTTTACTTGTCAGAAGGTCACAAAAGGGGATCACATGATCCCAGGACACTACAGCAGTCATAAATGTGAGTCAGTTCCCGAGCGTCTGAATTTGGATCACAGGACCTTGAGGATGCTGCAACAGTCATAAGTGTGAAAAATGGTCATAACTTATTTTTTCCAGTGCTGTCACTAAATGAACTGTTGTAAGTTGAGGACTACCTGTAAAATAATTTATTTAGAAGATTACTTATAATAAAGAAACTAAGGGTAGTGGAAAATTTTTATCAAAAAATTAATCAAAAACTTTTATAAGGTAGCTATTAAAAGACTAGTTCTACCCCATCAATTGATGAAGGAATATTTTAGGAACTTCATTTGGCATATGTAAACTGTAAGAAATTGAGCCAATGAATTATTTTAGCAACACATTGGAATCATAGTGTCTTTAGAGAGGGCCAATGGGGTGGGGGGAATTTAAGTCAAATGTATCTGTACCTGCCAGAACATAGGTAATTTCTCCTAAATGTTTTCAGATGTTTAGTAGATTAGATGTCTGCCTTAGCCCTGTAAGTAATCTAAATTTGAATTCAGTATTAGCTGTATTTCTGGCTTAAAGCAGAATGAGGCTACATCTGGGAATAAATTTTCTGTCTTAACGGAACAATCAAATATTTTTATGTGCAATAACTTAAACATGCCAATCATAGCGGCTATATTGAATCAGACTTTTCTAATTATGTCATCCCAAATGAGACAATCAGGATACAGGATAACCACAAATTGAATAGTTTTCTTTCCTAAGAAAGAAATATAGCTAATCAGGTGATTGATGGGAAATTCTATTGTGTCTTCATTAAGTCTGGAGTTACACTTCTCTATGTGGAAGAACCCAAGTGAAAAATTATCCCTGATTCCTTGCCAATCCAACCAGTTGGAAATGGACACCTGATAACTGATTTAGACTAAACAATGACATAATTCCAACATGGAGAATATTGTTTTTTCTTTGAATAACAGGATATAAAACACTAGAATAGCTTCTTCCCACCATCCCAATGTGTTTTCCTTCTTGCAGGATAGAGAGATGTGGTCCTCTGTTAACTGTACCATCTGTGCCTGTGTGAAAGGCAAGACGGAATGTCGCAAGAAGCAGTGTATTCCAATCAGCAGCTGCCCTCATGTGAGTGTAACAAATTATTTAAAAGGAGTTCAGCTCAGTAATAATAGGCATAAAAACAGTTTCGCCAAGAGCCTACCTAAAGGCCTCTGTAAGTCTATACTTCGTTTGTTACACCCTCCTTTTCATTGCACAAATACATTTTGAACCAATGAACTTGAAGTGAGCTTCAGATTTATTCAGGGCATGCTGCCCCACACCTATCATATGTTTTTAAACACATCTGCTATTTTAACAAATAAACAAAACAGAAATGTGGCTGGTCATATACCTGTGCCAAATGAGGAAAAAACAAGAGCAGCTGCTTTTATTGCATAACCTCTCCCCAAAATCTTAACTAGTTTTACTTTTTTAAACTCACAGACAGAAAAGACAAAACTATAGATACATACCTAGATTGTATTATTAAAAAGAAGGAAAGCAGAACTCAGAGATTCCAGATAGGCCCTGCTTATAAATTCATGGAGAAAAATGACCCATTTCTAAGGAACCCTTCAATTGATTAATAACACTCACAACACATGTTATCAATAATATATGGCTTTCTTTTACAAGTCAGAAACAGAATCCTATGCCAGCAGCTCTGTTCAAGTAACGACTTATCAAAGAATAACTTTGTTTGAATTCCAGCCACTTTCTCCTGGGAAAATGGCTACACCATTTTATGCAAACTCGGAGATAAGGCTATCCACTGAAATTAGAAAGCATTCAGATATATTTCTCACCTCCATTCTAGAGTAGCTTGTCCACTTAAGTCACTTCCTGCTAATCTGATGTTTGTGGAATTATGGGAGAAGGATGTCTGTCCTGATTAAAAGGATCAGACAGTGCTTTATGGCATCACATGAACTTATTTTTTTGTTTTATCCTAAACTCAGAGCAAAAATATAATGATAAGTTTAAACTTCATTCTATGTAGATCAGGGGTGTTAAACTCACAACGTCATGTGACATGTCGCAACGTATCACGACTTTTTTTCCATTGCTGGCAATGGGGTGGGCGCGGTTTCGGCATGACTCATCCGGCCCCAGGCCATCATGTAGATAGACATTATATCATTTGTATTTATATCACAGTTCACTGCTAGCATTACATATATACAATACTAGGGGTCCCCAACCCCCGATCTGTGGACCAGTACCAGGACGTGGCATGCTAGCAACCGGTCTGTAAAAACAAGCAAAGCCCCATCCAGGTGATGCAAGCAGCACACAAAACCATGCATCCTCTGGTCCACAGAAAAACCTCTTTCCACGGAACCAGTCCCTGGTGCCCAAAAGGTTGGGAACATTTGCACAATACTACATTTTCTTTCCTATTTTCCTTCTATAAAACTTAAGGTACAACATTTGATTTTCTCCTGTGAAGTAGATTAGAGACTAATCTGTGAAGGTCTAAGATGTTTGTGTGCTGTTCTGACTCATAGGCAACGTAACAGAATAACAGAGTTGAAAGGGACCTTGGAGGTCTTCTAATCCAACTCACTGCTCAAGCAAGAAATCCTATACCATCTCAGACAAATTATTGTCCAATCTGTTCTTAAAAAGCTCATGTTTGGGCGTGCCGACAACATTTGAAGGCAAGTCATTCCACGGATTAATTGTTCTCACTGGCAGGAAACTTCTTCTTAGTTCTACGTTGCTTCTCTCTTTGATTAGTTTCCATCCGTTGCTTCTTGTTTTGTCTTCAGGTGCTTTGGAGAATAGCTTGATGTCCTCTTCTTTGTGGTAACCCCTGAGATATTGGAAGACTACTATCATGTCACCCTTCGTCCTTCTCTTCTCTTCACTAGACTAGACACAGGGCTTTTTTTCAGCCGGAACGCGGCGGAACCGCGTTCCGGCACCTTTTTCCGGGCCGGCCGCACCGGAAATAGCCCCTCCCACACCGGAAATAGCCCCTCCCAAATTTTACTTGCATTCCTGTTCTCTAAAGGGGCGGTCCTAGGGTTTGATGAGGGCGTGGCCAGGTTTGAGTTCCGCCACCTTTTCTCCG
>NW_015386430.1:2135980-2161631 GCF_001527695.2 Protobothrops mucrosquamatus
GTTCTGGCTCATTGCCGCCACCGCCGCCGCCCAGCGTGTTCCTGCCGCCACCGCCGCCTGGCTCGTTCCCGCCGCCACCACCACCGAGCTCATTGCTGCTGCCGCCGCCGCCGCCCAGCGTGTTCCTGCTGCCACCGCCGCTGCCCAGCTCGTTCCCGGCATCGCCCCGGCCTGTGATGCTCCAGGTACAGCCCTCCCCCCTTCCCTTCCGTTCCCTGTGGCGCTGCATGTCAAGGCCGGGACGGAATACCCCAGGCCGCCGCAGCCAAGCGCGAGGGGGAACGCCAGACGCCTCGCGCGAAGGGGGGAGGCCTGGCGACGCTGCGCCCTGCCGGGCGCTCACCAACAGGGCTAGGGAGGCTGAGGCGGCCAGGGAGGAACAGCCAACTGCCAGCAACCAGCCAGAACTGCTGGGGCCGGCCCGTATTGAAGAATACGGCCAAATTTACCCGGGCTGGCCGAGAAAGGCGCACCTCCAGCCTTCTCCACAACCGGGAGAAGCCCCCTCCCTTTTGCAAGGTTGCCCCCTCCCCGCTTTTGGGGTGGGGGAGAATTGAGAGAGAGAGAGAGACACAAACACACACACACACAAAGAGGAGAGGGGAGCCGGCCGGCCCACCTGTTTCCCCCTTTCCCTGCGCGAGCGTGTGTGGATTTCCCCCCCCTTTTTTTTCTGCCCGCCTCTCTCGCCCGCCCGCCCGGTCGGAAAAATGTGTGTGCTGAAAAATGCCCCCTTGGCTTATACGCGAGTCACCATTTTTTCCCAGTTCTTTGAGGAAAAATAGGTCCCTCGGCTTATATTCGGGTCGACTTATACTCGAGTATATACAGTATATAAAATAAATGACCAGCTGTAAGCTATCTGTAATGAGTGGCCATAGAATATAATGGAACAAAACTGCTGTCCTTAGCACATTTTAATGCTATTTTCATGGATATATTGATTGACATTGTTTCTCAACACTGTTTTAAAATAATACTTTATCTCTAACTAGCAAACTCAATGTTCCACATGTGGCTGTTAATAAAGCCTTTGTTTGAAAGCTCAAATTAGCTCTCTCAGGAGGCTTTCATCCATTGAGAAACTGCAGTTGAATTATCTTCTTCTTCCATTTGTCCCTCTCTCCACCTCTTTACCACCAGGAGTGTAAAGACATGTGCTGCATGTGCCACTAAAAATAAAAATCATATTCATCTATCTTTTTGCATATTTTATTATTATTATTATTTTAGTATAGCACAAATTTATTAAGATGCTGAGAGGTTTTTTTGTTTCAGGAAGGAGATACCAATCAGAAGCATTGCTTTGAATGCTTTTCCCATCCCATATTCTTTGTCCTTTTTCATTTAGGGAAAGATCCTCAACCGAAAAGGATGCTGTCCCATTTGCACTGAAAGTGAGTAAGTTCATTTATATACTGTTTCCCCCCGCCCCCCAACACTGTTCTTGTCAGCAAAATAAGGATAAATGATTGTATGTTATTCCTCGTTTTGTTCAAGAAAGTAAATAGTTTCAGTAAGATTGAGTTTATGAGAAATGTTGAAGAACAAATAAATACATCAATATAAATCTCGATAATATTGCTATTGCTTATGTCCAAACTATTTCTTCGTTAATGAAAAAGATGAAACCTATAATGAGAACCTTAAAATGCTTGGTGTCATTAGAGAGTTATTTCAAGATAATCTACATATATCTTAATATGAAATAAATTCAGTTAAAATATACTTGAAATAATGTTCAGTGTCATGAAAATTTTTAAAATTTTACATACAAATTGCAATTAAATTAATAATTATTAATAATTATGAATTAATAAATTAATAAAAATTAATAATATCATGGAATTTGCTATTGGGAATTTCTGGGAATTTTGCTGGGAATTTCTAGTCTGCTACTATTTGTATAAAATAATAAAAGTTTTACAAATAATATCCTTATTTAAAGACAGGGTAACCCAGATTTGTAATTGCAAATATAACAAATCTTTATTATAGCATTTAGCTGTTTAATTTTAATGAGCCATGAGTTTGAAGTTTTAACTAAAGAACAGGTCACTTATTAGCCTTAAGTAAGTCTTCCTTTTCATCCTCACCTTTGGTTTTTTGCCACTTGAAAAACTCCTGACCTGAATTGTCTGCCCTTGACAGGCAACTGACTCAGTATAATGCAACTTCCAATATTGCTATATTCATTCATTGATGTACACATTAATAAATTAATCCATTCACAAATTAATTATTAATTAATGCATCTTTCATTGTTGTAAAGATTTATCTGGCAATTGCTTGTAACAATTGATTTTAAATTTAATGGAAGCCATGAGCAAGAATAGGTCAAAGTATCTCAGTATTCATTCTCACTTTTGGAGGGCATTTTTGTACACTTTTGTGTGTATTATTTATACAAGTATTTTATAAACCAAATTCTGTATGAGCATTTTGTATGCCTCAAGAACACGTTACATCTGGATACTTTGGAATTCACTTGGACTGCCCAGCTGTTTTTTATACAGAAAGCAGCATTGAATTTCAGGGCTTTCCACCTGAGAGATGATCATCATCAGAAAGCGGTAATTTTGTTCTTCTCTGTTATGATATGTGGGATAGTAAATACCACAAAAACAGTCCAAAAATCTGTTAGAAATCCTTCCAGTGGGTATGTCATTTAATGAATCCATTCACCAAACCTAGTTTGCCAGGTCCAGAGACAATCAACTATATGATTTGTTTACATTTCTGACAGAGAGTGCTATCATTCGGCAAGTAGACAGAATGCCTTCAGTCCTAAGGAACTGTTTTATTCTGGAAAATGATGTCTGTTTAGCAGAGCTATAGGAAATCCATGCTCAGACGATGTTCTGACAGCAAAGCAGGATAGAAATGTTTTAAGCTGTATTTCATTTCAGCAAGTGATTAACTCCCATTTAAATCAACAAGAGTTGAAAGAGATTCACTTTGGTAGAAATGTTCTGTTTAGCATTTGCAACTGAGTTCTATTGAGTTTTGGTGTCTCAGGTTCTCTGCTTGCCTAAGTCCTCTCCAGTCTGGAATAATTTAAAATGCAGTGATGCAGGAAATTATGTGTCTCTGCAGCTAAACAGTGACCCTGATAGCTTGCCAAGATAGTCTAGAATCAACTGCCAAGATTTGCCATGGCATGTTTGATAGACCAGAGATATATAGACTTTCAGCCCTTCATATTTTCTCCTATAAAATAAACACTTTTCCTCATTCCTACATTTCTGTGAGCCAAATATATCTGTAACAGACGTGTCCCATTGCTATTCCTCAGATGTGTTAATTAAACTGCAGGCAAAGTCACCGGGAATTCTAGGAGTTGCAGTCCAAAGTGAATGGAAAGCAACAGCATAGAGATGGCAGGTCTGTTGGATGCAGGGAGATTTGCAACATATGGTTAAAAAAAAGAAAAAAAGAAAGTCAAGATGGTGATGCAAAAACAGACGGAACTTCAATCACCCCCATTGCAATTGCCATCTTGACTTCCTTGACCATACCCTTATATACCCTTGGCTGGATGTTTCACAATGGGATGTGAGACTATGGTAATTTCTTCTCCATCATGAACCAAAGCACTATTTGGTTATAAGGACACCAAAGGGAAACACCTGACCAACAGCATCAAAATAGTTGACCAATCCTCTGCAATCAGTCTAAATATATAGTAAAAACACATTTTAAAAACTTAAACACTTTAATAAGTTGATATTATTTTTTAGAAGTTTTATTGAACTGGTTTTAATAATTTTTACTTATCTTTTGTATTTTGATTTTGGTGATCTGGATCAGTTCCATAGAAGGGATGTTACAAGCTATTTGTTGCTTAATAGATGTTACAATTATTAATGAAGAATTTTTTAGGCTAAATCCAGTTCACAGTTAAATATACCAATTTACATTTACTTTAATGACTTCTTGTTTTCTCCTGTTATACTCCCCTTATGATTTAATAAGAATATTTTTTATCCAGGTTGTATCTAATTTGCAGCTAATTTATCCTTTTCTTTATTTATTGGGCAATTGTGTTTGGGAGACCAAACAAACACTGTTTCCCCTGAGGGATCTTTAATTGTTAAAATTATATTGGTCTATGGCTATTGTGAGTTCCCTGGTTTTTCTTTTTAACTCTCCTATTTTAAGCTGCATTAAAATATTATTGACAGAGACAGCACAGATGAATAACTTTGAAAATATTGAGCAACTACCAGAATATAAGATCTAAATATCAATCATTATTATATTTCTAATATCTATAACCAAATTCTCAACAGGGAGGCTGTGTACTAACCAGATTATTAGCCCAAGTATAGAACAAGTAGTACTTTTACTCTACAGTTTACTTGTCAGTTATGCTTGATGTGTGGGTCTCAGGAAGCAGGCCACTGTGATCTGGCTGGAGATCAGTATCCATTCCATGGACCTGGCAGAATAGGGGAATGTTATGATTTAGGAAGGTCTGATCTATCACCTGACTTCTTGGTGAGGTTGACTCTGGCATTCTATGTAAAGGCTACTTTGTAAAACAAGGTGGTGAAAAGAGAAGGCTCCAGCAAGGGGCCCTGTGGTTGTGGTCTACAAGTCTAAGGGGGAAGCAAAAACCATCATCTTCTCCCTCTGCCTTCATTATAGTTAGGGAAATACCCCCAAATTACAAACATATCCTGTAACTATTCTTAAAAATAAGCAAAACCTTTGCCCACTTAAATGTTCAGGACTTGTACTTTCATTCTAATGAGTCACCCACAGCATCTTATGACTGCTTCTGTGTTGTGTCCTAGTATCAACAGTATTGTGTAGTGGGCTTCAGTAGGCAAGGAGCAGACCAGCATAGTTACAATGTTATTTATTGACTCAAACTAGAACTGGAGAACTGCAGGCAATTGCCTATAATTTATACTCTGAGCCCACATGGCCTTAACCAATCACAATACTTGAAAAACCCGCCCAAATATGAATGTTCAAAGTTCCCTCCAAAACAGTTGGAGTTAACAGTCAGGGTCATCTAAAGGTTAGTTTCATTTTAGCTTCACAAGCAGTTGGAGTTAAGTTAGTTTCACTTTAGCAGGGATTAACACAACTTTATATATATTCAATATATAACAAACAGCATCAGACCTGAGATAGGGAAATTTCAGCTTAATTCTACATTTAGCCAGGGAAGATAACCTTCATTAGATAATATTCCAATAAACTTTGAGTTAGTTATTGGAATATTACCCAATATTGAGTGAGTCTTCCTTGATTCACCACATAGGGTTATTGTGGATGCAAATTAGTGGGAAAAACTTCACATATTTCTCTTTGCTTCTTGCAACAAGGATAAACATACAGAATATAAAGAATATATTATTATTAGGAGAGATGATGTTACTGTCTTTAGACATTCCTACCAAGATCAGGGCATATCTACAGCCTTTAAGAGGACTAGCAAACATTTTTCAATACAATTAAATCCTCTGTGTATTTGACAGTAAATCTCACTATGCTCACTGAACCCACTATGCTCAACAAATTCACTACCAAATTAAATTGCAAGAATTAAAAAAACAGCCCTTTCCCCCTCCCCTTCTACAAACACACACACACACACACACACACACACACCAATTCCTTCTGCCCCTCTCCACTGTAGGGCTTTGGAGTGGGATCAGCTCTTATGCACTGGTGAGAAGAAAATCTACTGGATTCCTATTATCAGAACCCCCACTATATATTAAAAGATATCTCAGGATCTTGTTCTTCATTTTCAAATAAACTAGTTGCTTGAGTTTTTGAGATAAGTTCCAGGGAGTTCGGTAGGACATATTCTTGCTATAGAAATTACACATTAAAGAAAAGTATGATTTTATGCATTGTTTTTATAATTTATCTGTCCCCCAATGCATATTTGTAAGACAGAGAAGCCAGTCTGGGTATATTGTTATGCCAATGAGGACCATTCCAGATGTTTCATGGAAGTAAATCCATGTTTCTCATTGAAATATTTTTGATAAAGAACTGTGAATGTATCAGTATGGCTTTGATGTTTCCAGACACATGTCTTTTATACATTATTGGTTTTAGGTGTTTCTTGTACTTCAAAATATAAGTAATCAAGTTTTCCTTAATGTCGGAAGATTTTTTACATCCATCTAATACCTATCTTTCCAAATTCTGAAATTGGTTTTGATGCTGCTTTTGTTTCTCACTCACCTGCAGAGCCTGGAGTTTGCACTGTATTTGGAGATCCCCACTACAACACTTTTGATGGACGGACATTTAACTTTCAGGGAACATGTCAGTACATTTTGACAAAAGACTGCACTTCTACTACCTCACCATTCCAGGTGCTGGTAAAGAATGATGCCCGAAGGACTCGTTCGTTTTCCTGGACAAAATCTGTAGACGTTGTGCTGGGCAGCAGCACTGTCAGCCTCCATCAGCATCTCACAGTGAAGTGGAATAGGACTCGCATTTCTCTACCATATGAGACACCACATTTTCACATTGACTTGGAAGGATATCTGTTGAAAGTGACAACCAAAGCAGGTGGGACTATAATATATGGCCTTCTACTAAATTCTCCATGATAGCACCACAATGAAATATAAATATAATTTAAGTTTCCACATTCTGCAATAAGGTCATCTCGATTTATTAAAATGATGGGAATTCTAGTTTTCTATTACTGCATTTTCCCCAACATGGGATCCTATAGATCCGTGGTGGCGAACCTATGGCATGCGTGCCACAGGCGGCATGCAGAGCCGTCGCTTTGGGCACACGCGCCATTGCCACAGACAGAGGGACCCAGGGCCAGGCTCCTCCCCTTCCCCTCTCCAAGCATGCAGAATCCGGGAACAGCTGCGAGAGCTGGGCGAGGTGAGGGAACCTATAAAAGGAGCAGTTTTGACAGGAGAGTCAGTGAGCAGCCTTTGGAAGTGACCAGTGGTGGGTTTCAAATCATTTAACAACTGGTTCTCTGCCTCGCATTCTCCTCCATCTTGGTCGGGCTGGGCAGCTTGGAGTGTTGCCTGCAGTGGGTGCAGGAGGGGTCATCAGGTCCCAGCTGGGGGAAGGTGAGGGGGTCTGGCTGGGGGTGGGGTGGGAGGGCCGGGACGCCTCCGTGGAGGAAAGCCGCCCCTGGGCCGAGTCTCTCATCCATACTGCGCTCACGTACGATTGCATAGAAGGGGCAACAGGCAGGGGGCTGGGAGTGGCTGGCAGGGGGGAATCAGAGCCACCATCTCTCTTCCGCAGTGCAGCCCCATCGCCATGGGTGGAGATGGCCCCGGGATGGCCAGAAAGGAGCCTTCGCCTGGTGCGGGCCCTGTCTACACGGTGGCTCTAACTGGTGCAGCGGTGGTGGCTGCTGCTCCTGCTCCTCTGAGCCCCTTGACCAGCCAACCACACAGGCAAGCAGGAGGCGGCGGCGGTGATCTCTGCATCGCCAAGCCCGGCAGGCAGCAGATCTGGAAGCGAAGTTGTCCCACCCATCCTCGCGCTGGTGGAGGCAGTGGTGGGGGAAGGTGAGCTGTGGCACACCCCACCCCTCCCCACTGCTACCCCACATCGTCCCACACACACATCCCAGAGGCGTATGCGAGACGATGTGGGGCAGCAGCGGCAAAGGGTGGGTCCATGGCAGATACTGCCTTCCCCTGCCCCCACCGTCCCCACCAGCGGGCGGCACAGTTTCGTTTCCCGATCTGCCTGACACCATCAGGCCCCGCACCCAGAGGCCAGCGAGTGCATGGGGGCCGACGGTGTCCGTCAGCAGCCATAGCATGCTGGCTGTCCTGTATAGTGGTGAACTAGCCCATCGGTGCATCCCTCCACTCGACAGCTGTAACAGGGACAGTTTTTGCTGCTGCTCCGACCACCATGTAGACAGGGCCCGCACCAAGTGAGGGTTCCTTTCCGACCGTCCCTGGGCCGTCTCCGCCTTCGCCGATGGGGCTGTACTCCGCTCATGCTGATGAGACTGCCATGATGCAGGACAGCCAGCAGACTGTGGCTGCTGATGGTCACCGTCAGCCCCCATGCGCTCGGTGACCTCTGTGTATGTGGGCCGATGGTGTCAGGCAGTGGCTGCTCCAGCCCCTGCCCTGCGGCAATTGGCACACCCACCCTGCCTTGCCTCACCCCGCAGGACGAGCCTCTGGCCCACTACCCCACCCGCCAGAGACCCCCTGAATATCCCCCAACCCTGCCTGGCTCCCACAGGTGTCCCTCCCCACGAGTATCATCAAGATGGCCACACCCACCCATTCGGCCATGAGCACTGCAGCCATGCCCACCCAGTCGGCCACGCCCACCCAGCACCCGGCGATAAATAAATGGGGTTTGGGTTGCAGTTTGGGCACTCGGTCTCTAAAAAGTTCACCATCACTGCTATAGATGTATGTGATTCTCACTGTAATGGAGAAAGTTTCAGTTCCAATATATCTGGAGGGACCAGGTTGAGGATGGCAAGACATGTAATTAACAGTGTAATTAAAATATCCAAAGCAACCTAAAAAAGTAAGAATGTTCCATTTTTTTTAGGGTCTTTATGAAACAAATCAGATGAACAAGAATTTGATGGGTTTTTGATGAACATGAATTTGATGGGTTTTTGATGAACTTGATGGGTATTTGATGGGTTTTTAAAATCAAAATCATGTGCAGTATTAAAACCACTTTACAATGCCTTGGTAAGGCCATACTTGTAATACTGCATCCAGTTTTGGCCACCACAATGTAAAAAAGATGTTGAGACTCTAGAAAGAGTACAGAGAAGAGCAACAAAGATGATTAGGGGACTGAAGGCTAAAACATATAAGGAATAGTTGCTGGAATTGGGTATGTCTAGTTTAACGAAGAGAAGGAGTAGCACTGTTCCAATATCTCAGGGGTTGCCACAAAGAAGAGGGAGTCAAGCTATTTTCCAAAGCACCTGAAGGCAGGATAAGAAGCAACAGAGGGAAACTAACCAAAGAGAGAAGCAACCTAGAACTAAGGAGAAACTTCCTGACATTTAGAACAATTAACCAGTGGAACAACCTGCCTCCAGAAGCGGTGAATGCTCCAACACTGGAAGTTTTTAAGAAGAGACTGGACAGCCATTTGTCTGAAATGGTATAGGGTTCCCTACCTGAGCAGGGAGTTGGACTAGATGACCTCCAAGGTCCCTTCCAACTATTATTATTATTATTATTATTATTATTATTATTATTATTATTATTATTATTATTATTATTATTATTATTATTATTATTATTATTATTAAATATATTTATCTGGGGTAAAGCAGCTCTGAAAATTCAGATTTGAATTTGATAAATAATTAAACAAAAGTAGTAAGGAGAGGACAGTCTCTAAGATAATTCAGCATAATCCATAAAATATGTTTTGTGCTGAACATGGATGATTGAATTCACTTTGTTTTTCATTCTTGTCTTGGAATATAAATACATCAGAGTTGTGAAGCATTTGCCAGATTAGATACATGGCTGATTGACTAAATTTAGCTTAGTAAATCACAAGCTCTAGAGATGGGTATATGGATTATCCATTTTTTTAGGCTGCCTAGGTCTAAAGCATATATAAAGCTTCCTAATTGATTATTAAAACTTCTCACAAGCTATGAATAGAATAATCCTTGAGTGAGCAGAGTGAATGAGCTGATGACTGATTATTACCAAAACCACTGCATCTGTGGCCAAACATCATTTTTTTTATTAACTGGCTAAAGCCTTAGCTGATTCTATATTTAATATTTTAAAAAAACATTAAAATACATATCTAGAACTGCTTCTATTTTCACTATTAGTAGAATACAGAATAACAAAAGTTTAAGTTTAGGTACAGATATACCCTTGTTTAACAATTACCATGTTTAGTGACCATTTGCAATTACAGTGATGATGAAAAAGTAAGTTTGCAACCAGTCCCCATATTTATAACCTTCACACGTCTGCAAAGCAAAAGAAAACTGAAGTAAGATCATAAGCACAATTGCAGTTTTACTTAGCAACCACCTCACTTAATGACCAAGTTTCCATTTCTAATTGTGGCTGCTAAACAAGGAATATCTGTATATGCAACACATCTCTCTGTCTCTGTCTCTCTATCTCTGTCTCTATCTCGGTCTCTCTATCTCCGTACATTACAGAACATTACAATTAACAGAATATTAGATAAGCCAGATAAATGCTTTTCCTCACTGCTTGATTAAAGCAAAGTACCAAGTAGAGCTACAGTAAAAAACAAAACATAACAAAAAAACAAAAGAAAAAAAGAAAAATACAAAAGTATTTTGTTCCAAGATTTTATTATATTGATGTACACATTGGGATGAAGGAAGATATACTTTCTTCAATTGACCTTTCTTAGATTTTAAAAAAACTAAATTTATTTGCATTGGAAAAAACTATTTACCAACGATCCCTGATAAAGTGGATCAGACCATATTTTAAAAGATTGCTAGAGGCAGGGCTTGTGAAACAGATCAAGGAAGCTTTACAAACATGAGGTTTCCATTTCATGTCAAATGAAACATGATTTGCAATAGAAGAAAATATAGAATTTCTTTTTGATGCCTCTCCACCTGGCAACAGGACTTATTACATTTAAATTGGGAATTTGAAAGTATCTGGGTCTTTGATTATGCAGATAACAGACATGAAAAAATACACACAGAATTTAAAGTCTTACATGCTTTTCTAATCTGGCAAGCAAGAGTTTTGTCCTTATAACAAGGTTGTCATAACAACCTTATGGCTCTCCAAAAAAGGCTTTGATTGCTAGTTTTCCAAGCTATCAGTATAGTCAAAGAAAAGTCCTGGAATAAGTAAGCATCATTCTACAAATGCTTACAGTACAAGAAAAACATTTAACAAAACATGTCCAACTCAAATAAGATTAGTTTTTTAAAAAAGTAAATTCATAAGGCTTCAGCACAGTGGTTCCCAACCCAGGGTCTGCGGACCCCTATGGGAGGCACAATGTCATCACATGAAGTCTGCAAAAACTTGAAGAAATGTTAAGATTTAAATATTGAGTTAAGTCTGTGGCTAAAGTGCCTGCCCACAAAAGGTATTTAAAGGGGTCGATGGTAAAGAAAAGGTTGAGAACTACTGCAGATTTTAACAGATTCATAAGGCAAAGAAATCCACATGAATGTTCTTTGTTGAATCCAAAGTGGGTGTGAAAGAACTGTTTGCTGTATTCTCCAAAGATGTATGACTCCTGATGGAATGAAATTTGGGGAAGTTGTAGCTGCTGCAGTGTTGCCAGTCACATGATCCTCATTTTTAACACTCTGTGACAGTTTCCCAAAGACTCTTGTGATCTCTGACTCCTTCTCCAACCCAGCAGCAACATCTAGTGTGCTTCTGAGAAGGGGAGGGGAGGGGGAAGGAAGGAAGGAATGGAGGGAGAGAAGAAGGAAAGAATTAGAAGGAACAGGGAGAAAGAAACTTCTATGCAATCTTCCTAACCCACACTCCCTACTGCACACCTTCTCTGACCTGCACAATACAGTTCCTGGCCCACATTGCCCTCTATGCGCTGCCCTGACCTACTCCCAAGCAGACCCAGGGCACCCTTTCCAACCTGCACATCTCTCCCACACCTTCCCTGAACCACACAGCACTTTTTACACATCCCTCAAGCATCTATGCACCCTTCTAAACCCTTACCAAACTTGTGTACCCTACCAACCCAAGTGCCATCTCTTGCATACTTCGGTATACCCCCTTGCCCCACCCAGCAAATGACCTTGAACTTGGAACAATCTCTTTCTTTCTGCTGGGTTTGCCACTGCAAGCTTCCCACAAGCAAATGGGAGAGCTGGCAGGAATTTGAATGAGGGATGGAGGAATGGGAGGAGGGAAGAAGGGGGTGAGAGAAGGAAGGAACAGTGAGGAAGGAAGGGTATAAGATAGGGAGGAAAGATAAGGAGGAGGCAGGCAGAAGAAAAGGAAGGAAGGAAGGAAGGAAGGAAGGAAGGAAGGAAGGAAGGAAGGAAGGAAGGAAGGAAGGAAGGAAGGAAGGAAGCAAAATTTCCAATGCTTCCTGTCATCTTCCCACAAGAAAATTCAATAGGAAAACTAGCAAGACGTCAGAAGTTGCTCGTATTCTCACTGCTTTTTTGCCCAACCACAGTCATTTTGTTTCTCTGTTTAAGTAAAGAAATAACTGCCACAATGACCATGGGTTGCCTAGTCACCATTAAAATCAGTTCCTTGTGTAACTAAATGGGGGAATATGGGAAGCAAAGTTAATATTCTATCCATACTCAGAACTAAAGTATCTAAAAACATAAAAAGGAAAATATGACTGGAATAGAAGACAAAAAAATTATATATAACAATGTCTCCCTTGATTTGCAGGATACACTCTTCCATGCATTCCATCATGCAGTCAAACAGTTTTAGAAATTCTGGGTCCCACAATAGCTGAAGTACATTGGTTTGAGAATTAGGTCCTTGTCCCAATATCCTTCCCTGAGAATGTCTTCTGCTTACATGTACTGAATCAAGGATCATCAGTCATCCTTTTACAAATATCTGTTAGAATATTTATTTAAGTCCTAATGGATCAAAAAACACAATTTAGATTGAAATAACACACAATCCTATCTTTCCATTTAAAGAAGACTACTACTTATTCATTTTTCCTCTTACTGTGATTGAAATAAATCTTCCTTTTATGCTGATCTACTAAATAATCTTATTACTTTTGTGGATATTTTGATTTGACTTAAAAAAAGTTATTAGCAGCTTTAGACTCCTGGAAGAGTATAAAATGTCTCTATTTTTTGAGAAAATAAAAAATGCAAATACATATAGAGACATATATACATGTGTTCAAATTCATAATCAGAAATAAAAAGATAATTCCACCCTTTTCTGAACTTTTCTTCCACTATTTATTAGATAGAAAATGTCTATTTGGAACTCTTGGTAGAGAAACAGTGTAAATCAGCAATATAAGGGAAGAGTGAAGTGTTGAATAAGGTTGCTTTTGCCATCCAGTTCTTTCCATGGTATTTTCTTGATATAGGTCAGAGATCTTGATTCTCAAATCTTTTCTATTTTGTCTATTTTGTCAACTCTGGTCTGTTAATTTTATTCTCTAAGCAAGATGTTGTGAAGGTCAATCATCATCTCCGAAAAACACTGAAGACCTAACAGCATCTCCTACTAAGCCAAGAAACTGTACACCTGTTCTTTTGTCTTCTGCAAAGTAAAGATTCAGTTCTGAGCTTTTTCATCTGAGTTACAAGACAAAACATTCTGTGGCTGCCTGTAGAGTGCACACAAGAGAAACATTATTCATAAAGCCTAATTAAAAACATATTGAGTGTCTCTGTTCGCTGCCAATTCAATTATGAAATTCCACTGAATTCTTGCGGATCATCATGGATGCTTCGAATGATTACAATTTTGATCTTTTTGTTATTGTGTTTGCCTCTTCTCGCAGCTCATCAAACTACAAAAGAATTTTTTTTTTTGTTCAAATAGAGGGGGCAAGCATGGTCTCTATTGGTGCCCTCTATTAAAGACTAACTGCAATATATTATACTCAGATAATTTCACAATGAACATGAAATTTTACTGCCCAAATTAATGCAGCCTAACATAATGCTGAGGCAGGTTGCATAAGAAGACGAATTGATTGGTTACCTGAACTACTTATACCTTTGAAGTCTCTTAATGGTTATAATGGAAAGCAGCAGCTATTTCAAATTCATGATGTGATTATAGTACCATTGTAGAAAGATCTTATGTATTGATCTAATGGGATAAAAGCTCCATTTATCAATATTTAAAATGAGAAGAAAAAGCCATATCTGATTCAGAGCACCATGCTATGCTGTGTCTATTCAAATTCACCTCTTTTTTTAAACTTTACTGACTTTATTTTAATTGGTGATATTAGAGTTCTCTTGGTATTTTGTGCAAATGAAATGGATTTTTTTTCATTAACTCTTCCCAGTGAAAACTTGTACCATTCAAGTAGAAGTAAAGTCATGTAATAGCTATAAATGTTTTCTTACATATTATTTAGAAAATCTGGACACTGAGATCTTTACTATATTATTATTTATTGAATGTATTTAAAATACACCCATTCAAAGTAGCATAAGTATTCAACCAATCAAACAAATCTTTATTATAGTCAAAGGCCAGCATGTTGAATATTCACCAGGTCTGTCAGTTCTGAGACTATATCCAGTACATGATATTTTTTTTAACTTAGAATTGCTGTCCAGGGCTATTTACAGTAATAAATTTATTTTACAAATGTATATGTCCCCTACTTCCAATTGGCTTTAAGCAGCTTCCAAAAGTACAGAAATAATTGAATCCACACCATAACAAATCTGTAAAATCTATCTTTTTAACTAACATGGAGGGGGCCACCTGAAGTACAATCTCAGCTTCTTCCACAAAAGATTCTTCACATAGAGCGAAACTGGGGAATTTTGTCTAAGCTAGGCGTCATGGCGAAACCGTGCTCACCCCATTAATGACAATGGGGAAAAAATTGCGATACGTCGCGACATGTCACGTGACATTGTGAGTTTGACACCCCTGTTCTAAGCCATACACATAGTTTACATATTTAGCAAATGGTGTGCTTATGAAAGCTTTCTATATCTGTAAAACAGACATAACAGACTGCTAACATAATTAGGAAATGAAAAATCTATGCTTTAAGGACTATCCCTGCCACGTAACTTCTTCTCCTAGGGTATTGTTGGAAAAAATATATATTGGAGAAGATTGCTGCAAGCTAAGCTGGAAAGATCATATTACAAGATACCTACATAATATCCTCCAATAGCTTTGTTCTTGTGCAGCCTAGCATACTGCTTAACATACAGCAGAGCTATGACAAAGATACTGAGCCAGGTTTCTCAGCTCTTTTAAACATTCCTTTTGACCACTTAACTGTCATCAAGTTACTAAATAGTAGTCAATATATTTTTCTATATGAAACAGTAAGTCTTAAGAGTTTTGAGAACAGAAGTCAGAAATAGCAAATAATTCTGGAAAGGGATGGTTTTGTAAATATATTGCACTTGTGAATATATTGCACTTGTCAAGGATGTCTCTGAGTTTTGTCCTCAACTGGAAGATTGTGTTTTTGTACCAATTGTACAATTATTGGTAAAATATTGACCAGCATTATTGTTTACGTTAGAGCTTTGAACTTGGATTCTCCGTATTTCTTGAAACATTTGTATATGCCTTTTCTTTGGAAGGAAACTGCAGAAGAATTTGGCGCTCCCAGTACATAAATTTGGGCTGTATTCCAAATTCATCACATTGGATTTTGTGCCATTTCAGAAACTAAATCATGGATTAATTAACTATTGTCCAAAAAAGAAGGTTACTGGGAAAATGGTACAAAGGAATGCTCTTATTCTGCATAACTCCAGAAAGAACGGACTTTGGCTTCTAATTTGATCAATTACTTATATCCTGATTTCTGTTTAAAAGAACGGAGAACTCATTCATTCAGAAGAGGAAATCAAAGCAATCTAACTGATACCCATCTGCTAAAGAGTTTTTTTTTAAAATCCTCTTCCATTGAATCACTACATTTATTCCAGCTCTGAATGACTGACACATGAGTAAATCAATTTTCTAGATACACATAGATAAAAAGACAAGGCATATAGTGCAATTTGGAATAATGTAAACAAGGCAACTATAATCCTGAATATTATTATCTTTATTCTAAGCAGTTATAATCCAACCTCAGCATTTCAAAAAAAATCTTTTAAAAAACCCTCTATGTTTAACTGGTTTTGAATTCAATTTTAGGTTTAGAAGAATTGTCTTTAATAGATTGTTGTTTAATAGTGAGTTGCTTCGTTCTGGTTTATTCTTTCTAAAAAGTCAAATTTAACATGCAGTGGTACAAAGTAATATTGGATTCCATATAAACAAGTGTTTTCTTACTGTATGGGAAACTGAAATATGTTTCCAATTTGAGATGGATGATGTTACAATGCATTCCCCCCCCCCCCCGTCAAAAAAAAACACCTGGTAGGTAAAGAGTGATGTTGGTTGAAGTTTTCCCTTGACTTACCTTTTAGGACATATTCTTTAGTGAATGTGTCTCTTCTCTGAAGATTAAAACCCTCTAAAAACAATATGGATAGGAGTAATTTGGAACCTTTTGATTTGGGGGTAGTGATCTGGGAGATGGATGATCAATTGGTGATACATAACTGATCTGAGATCTCCTTGGCCATTGTCAGGTTATTGATAATTTAAATAATGTAGTGTATCTGCTTGTGTTTTGATCTCTTGCTAAGGAGGATTGTGATCAGTCTGGTTCTTTTTTCAGTTTTTATAGAGCTCTGCCTTTGTATTGTATTTATTAACTAAATTGGGAGGGCTTTTGCCTTAAATATGGTGGTGATTTTTTTAATAAATCAAAATTATAATTTTCATATCATTTCCCAAATCCTTTTGGCACACCTATTGGAGGTAGTCTCTAATATTAGCTGTCCGCTATTAAAAATCATCTATAAATGGGCAGCCAGTACCACATTCCTAAACTAAAATGTATAACTTCTAAATGCATTTATGTTGAAAATGCTTTTAAGTAAATCCCCCTTTTTAATTTCAGAAATTCTAAGGTGACATCTTGCTATTTCTAGTTTGAAACAGTTCAATCCATTCTACTGTATTATTTTTTTTACAGCAGATAGAAGATTCAGTTATAGGCGAAGTCCTGCTTGTAACTCCTTAGATCAAGCAACTGAACACCAAAGGAAGAAGGACAGTGCTAGATAACTCCCTGCTAGAAACAGCTTTCTTCGGGCACTTGCTTTCAACTTTGTCATCTTATCTCAGCTATTGTGT
This sequence comes from Protobothrops mucrosquamatus, assembly GCF_001527695.2. Lineage (NCBI taxonomy): Eukaryota > Metazoa > Chordata > Lepidosauria > Squamata > Viperidae > Protobothrops > Protobothrops mucrosquamatus. The sequence goes on from NW_015386430.1 coordinate 2,152,855, forward strand.
ATCATGGGCCATAGTGAAGCACAATACTAGGCATTTCTAGTCAAGGAGTCTAAGAATTAGAAGGGGGAAGGATCTTTTCTGAGAGATCTGAAAAACTTCTACCAACCAAATGGAGAAATCAAATAGAGTTGTAATCAGACTCAAATAATAGGAAATGTGGTCATGTAATCAGATATGCTATTAACCTCCTTTTTTCTTTGCCTTTTTCATTAGGATTAGAAATTTCTTGGGATGGAGATAGTTTTGTTGAAGTCATGGCTGCCCCTCATCTTAAAGGCCGGCTTTGTGGTCTGTGCGGCAACTATAATGGACACAAGAGAGATGATCTGATTGGTGGTGATGGTCATTTTAAGTTTGATGTGGATGACTTTGCTGAGTCTTGGCGTGTGGAATCAAATGAATTCTGTACTCGTCCTCCAAGGAAGCAATTTCCTGAATTGTGCCAAGGAACTGTGAGAGTAAAACTCCGTGCTCATCGGGAATGCCAAAAGCTCAAAGCATGGGATTTTCAGATTTGCCACTCAACTGTGGACTACACTGTGTTTTATCGGTAAGTGTTTCCTTTTGATGAGCGAAATGGAAATAAAAGCAAGCTGTTGTAAAACTGTTCCCAGAGTCTAGGAAAGAGCATGGTGGTTTGCCAAATAGTTCAGAACTGGAACATGTGCACATTCCTCCTGAATCAACAGAGCAAGTAGCCACCTCTCCACTCCTTCAACAGACGGGCAGCAAGAACTCAAAAAATCCTCACCCTAAATGGATTTATTGATAAATAAAATGTTAAAGTCCATAGTTTCCATGATTCTGTAATCTAATCCTAAATCTGCTTAATAAGACTCTGCAAGAGTCTACACTTGATAGTGAAAGCCTGCTAGGTCTTATCATTAATCTTAGAAACTGGATGTGTATATTTTAGCACTCATATTAGTAAGTTTGCTAAGCTGCACATTCTTTGACCTTCTTGCTAATTGATTCCTGAAGTAGTGGAGAGGTTGCTACTAGCTTTGCTGATATAGGGGAAATGTGCAGATCAACTAGCTCTATAATACTATGAAAACTACCATTCTCCTATGCACACTTTGAGAAGTCCATTATGAACTGCAATGAAAACTAAAAAAAAAGGCATCTTGCTGGAAAATACTGTTCTAGAATGATAACATGGTAATATAATATTCTCAGAATTGGTTGGGCTGTCAAGGAGATCTGAAATTTTTTCATTCCAAAATCTCTGAAAACAAGTTAGGGAAAATTACAATATAAAGATATAAGACAAAGCCAAGATAATAATGCCTGAACAGAAGGAAGACAACACTTTCTGATCCTTAATTGGAATCAGAGGAATGCCACAATCTTACAAAAAACATAAAAATGTTCTTTTCATTTGATTTTGTCTGATACAAAAGAAAGACAGTTATTATTTTTGGATTGCACAATAGTGCGTAGAAGTATCCCCATTTTAATAAGTTACACAACAATATCTTTGTTATGATTGCACTGCTGTTACTGGGGTGGTTCTTGCAGTGTTCTACTTTGAAATCTAGATGGGCATTAGTAAACAGTGTCAAATCAAGAGCTTGTTTCCCAGTTCTCACATCTATTTGTTACAGTGGTAATATTTCCTCTATTTTGGAATGGCAGAACCTGGTAAAATATAATTGCAATATGAAATATGTAAAATATGCACAGTGTTACACTTCTAAAAATTTATAGGAAATGTTTAATAACTTATAGTGGATTTCTCCAGGGAAAGAATTATATAAGATTCCATTTGTACATGTGGCTAGCAAACACAGCCATTAGCTTCATGTTTTGTGAACCCAAAAATGTTTTATCATGATCATATTGGAGGGGCTCCAACTCCTTAGTTCTTTTACATGTATTTGGATTTTTGTGCCTGGGAGTGTACCATTTGATTACATAAATACAGCTCCCAAGTTTCTGGCTTCACTCTTTCCTGCAGCTGCTGATGAAATAATGTAGTATTCTAGTAGCATAGTGGTTATTGCATTTTCCTGACATACAGAAGGTATCCATTTTGAAATGTTTTTAAAATGATTTCTTTTCATGAACTACCTACTAGGGCTTTTTTCTCTCCTCTCCTCTCCTCTCCTCTCCTCTCCTCTCCTCCCTTCCTCCCTTCCTTCCTGGAGGTAAGGTATTCCAAAATATGTGACAAACATTAAGTTTTAGACATTCTTCGTTACTTTGGTCTCATTTGGAGAGAATATCTTCAGCCCCCATTACATACGAACCAGTGTGAAGTAGACAAGTCAAGGGACAACTCTCAAGTAGGCAATCCCTAAGCCATAAAGGATTTAATTTTAATTTCCATTGTGATTGAAATCAGTAAGTAGGGTGTTCAATGAAAATCTATTTGCATTTTAGCCATAATTTAATTTTACTTCCACCATTTTTCACAATAAGTTAAGTTATTTCACAATAAGTGCTGAAAACTGAAAATGCAAACCAGGTTCTGACAAAGCAGGCTTTATTTTATCATATTTGGCATTCACACTTATATTTTGTATCTGGGAATACCTTGACTTCCTCTGTTTAACATTTTCTATGATTAATTTAATGTAATAATCCTCTTGACACCAGAAAGAAAAATGACTTGCATCTTGGCAAAGACAACATGTAACCTGATATGGAAAGATTGCCATATCTAGATTAATCTTTCCATGATACAATATAATATTACTTGTGACCTAGAAAATGTACAGTATGTTTTTTTAAAAAATAGTTTATGTCTTCTTAAAAATAAGTTATTAAATTTCAAATGAAATTCTGAATTGAATTCTAAATGCATTTCTGTGACGCAAGGAACATAAGAAAAGTCTTACAACTTGATCAAACCAAAGGGCTACCTATTCCAGCATCATACTGTATTTCCAACAATTATCCACAGTATTTCTTCTTTCTCAAGACAATCTGCATTCAGCAACATGCATCATTTGAATGTGGAGATTCCATAGCTTATAGTCACTTGGTATACATATTCTAATTAATTTATCTAAACTCCTTCCATAATCACCCAAACGTTAGTCACCAACATTTCTGGATGTGTTAAAGTGAATGATGTGTGATGTTGAAAATTAACATCACTTTTTTACTTTGTCCATCCTGAATCTGTTCCAGATCAGTTCCTCATGGGTGGCCGTGAATTCTAAGATTATATTTGAAGAAAAATTCTGTCTGAGCATCATCTAATTGTCATCACTTCATCCTCTCATTTTACCCTTTTTTCTTGTGATGAATATCAGCTAATCAACTGCCCATTTTTCTTTTCTTTTTTTACATTGGATCCAATGTTGTTTTTAAAATGGTCTACAAATGTATATATTATATATGTATCTTGGTATTAGAGAAGTGTGTCTTCTCTAACTGGGGCTCGGAGAGCTTCTCGATTAATCTGTTATTCAGAATAAAAATGTTTTTAGAACATTTTGAGTTGTAGTGAATTAGTCACATAATCTGTAGGATCCTTGTTCTTTTGCAGAATGGCAGGAAAAAAAAATACCCTTGAATTAGAATTCAGAATGACCACAATTGTATTGTTTGCTTCTGTAGGAGAACAAGAGTCACTCAAGTTTTAAAAAAATCAAAATAATTCTGTCTATCTTTCCTTGTAGTGTGGATTCCAGTAAACATTATTGATGCAAGCTTGTAATTGTCCCCACGACATGATATATCAAATAGCAAGATATCAAAGCTAGTTCCCTTTCAGAGTTATGGTGAATGCCTTGGAAATTCTTAAATCCTAAGCAGATTTCATTTAAAGGTTATGTAAATAAAATTACAGATTTTGGTTAAGGAAAATATTATTAGAATTGCATTTTGATATTCATAGAGGAGTAGAATTGATTTTAATTGCTTCCTAAATTATCAATTACAGAAGATGTTTAGATAGTTGTAGAATTTGTTACATGAAAGTAACCTAAACATTGTTTTCATTTTGTAGATATTTGAAAAGAAAATTGTTGTAGGAGTAATATATTATTTTTAAAAGGGCACATTCTACAGAAGTTGGAAGTTACAACTTTATTACAGCCTTTCTATTCCATTACTTATTTATTATTTTGGATAAATATTGTTTATTATTTTCTGCTTCAAATCATGATACATCAATCATTTTTGTCTGTTATCAACACACATTTAATTGTTATAAGAATGTTATTTAAGAATTCTGACAAACATAATTGTGTAAAATATTACTGTGCCACTGAATTTTTTCGAGATACGAAAATGACAATTAACCAAGCATTTTGGACATCTTATGACATTGGTCTAACAATGAAGTTTTGGTAATGGTATCTCAATTTCAGTGTTAAAATTATTTTATTAAATTGTGATTTATTCTAGCCTGAGAGTGCAAACATATAATAAAACTATTACTTTAATTAACGTTTTTGTATGAAAAGCTACAATTTAAGAGACAAGTTAACTAATGGACCATTTGAAAAAAGATTTAATTGACTACTTTTCCTCCTTTTTTTGTACACTAGTTTTTTTTCTTTGTTGTTGTTGTTAGGCTGAATGTATGTTTTTATTTTATTTAATTTTGTTTGTTTGTTTTACTCTTTTATATTTAATTTTCTATAATAAAACAATACATTTAAATTGAAAAATGTCCAAAGGACATTTGTAACATGATATGAAAATGTTTTAGTTCCTTTTTGAACTCTAATAAGCAATTGCAAAAAATTACTTACGAGTTTGTACTTTACTTTGACTACCAGTGTGGTTAAATATTTCTTTATGATTAGTTTGTTACTAAATATATAGACATGATCTGATCACTTACTTCATCATATTTGTCTCCTGAGAGAAGTATTTAAACAAATGCTGCTTCTTTTACAAATAAATGTATCTACAAGCTGAGAATTTCATGTGCCACATAAAAAGTGAGCAGAACAGATGCTCATAATATGTTATGCAAATCAACCTTGAGATGCTTTGGTCAAACAAAGACTTCAATTTTTTAATAGTCTGTTTCTCCAGTAATTCTTTGGTATACAGAAAAAAATCCTGAAGATTGGAAAATGTTCTAAAATGGGAACAAGGATTTGTAGAAACACACTGGAAATTCCAAAGAGTTTATATTGTAACTCTGAAATAAATTCCTAAGTGAAGTAAGCTAGTTCTGATATTTTAAATAGAGCTCTATCTGATACCAAGATATGATGTCATACTTACAACATGATTGGCCTGTTGACTCCTGTAGCCAGCTCCAGCTCTGCTTGAGTATGCCAGTAGCTATAGACTTAGTGGTTACAGACAAGCATAGATCAGATTAGCCCAATAAGATACTCTTTTACCCGCTACACAACATATTCATTTTCATAGATGATCTGACAACTATGATATGTATATTTCATACTTTCATTGTTTTTAAACAATCCAAAGCAACATATGGGGTAAATAAAATTCCCCATTGTATAATCTTCTGCTACTGGGCAATGTATATGAATAACAGAACAGTATAAATGTTGGTTACGTGTGCCTTTCTCAATTTTGAAATCTCATGGAAGGATATTATTATATCATGTAGGGCTGATCTCAAACTAAATCCATTTAGAGTTGTGACATGATGATCATAGTTTTCATATTTTGATATAGATGTATATTAAGAAAATGTATCCAGTGCTAGATTTATATATTTGAAAGGAAGGGCATTTTTTAAACAAAATTCAAGGATATGCTGCTAACCACAAGAAAAACTAACAGACTAACAGACACCCACCCACATCCACCCATCCACTCACCCACACATAGAGACACAAACACATAGAGCCCATCAGGAATATGCAGTGCTTTTTTGTAAAAAAAAAAAAAAAAAAAAAAAAAAGATGCCGGAACTCACACATGTCATACAACCCGCTTTGCCTACCCTATAAGGTTCCATCCAAAAAAGGTGCCGGAACTCCGTTCTGGGCGTTCTATGACAAAAAAAAGCCCTGGGAATACGTAATACTGCTTGGGGGAGCAAACCATTTCTCAGCTCTCCTCGAGCATGCTGGAGTGTCTATTTTACTTTGTGAGCTCCTGTCTGACCCCTCTCTCCCACTGTAATCTATTCAAATCCCAGCCAATCATAAATATGTTTATTTTAGAATTACGTTTTACACTGTGAGCTTTTCGCAACCAATAGGATTACAGCCTTATATTGTAAATTCAGAAAAACAAATTTTCTCCCATTGTAAATATTGATTTTTTTTAATGAATACTGTATTTAAGATATATTCTCTCAAGTCCTAAGTATCCACTTATTTTTCCCTCTAACAATTTAAGAAATAATATAATCAGCATAGAACAGTAGCATTTTATGTGTTTTTGCGTGTAATTCAAAGAGCTTTATTCTATTTATATGGGCTGTAAATCCAGGAGTGAGGGCTATGACAACATTTGTTTCAAAAGCCCATGTTGATGCAGCAGTCCTGGTATTGCTACCAGTGACTCCAAGATTTGGAAGTCTGCCAGTGTGACAAAATTGACTATATTGCAGTTTTTTAAATTATTTTTACAACACCTTCTGTTTGATAGGATACAGTAATTTTGGGAGAGTATAAAGAAGACTTTAAGGTTCTGCTTAACCCCATGCATGAAAAAAAGGAAAACCTCAGGAATCTTTTGCCTAGAAGAATATCCTTCTCCTTACCCCTTCCCCAGTTTTCATGTTTGTGGTTATTGCAGCTGTAAACCATTGAGATGATGCCAGAAAATTCACAGATGTCTTTTTTTCTGCTGAAGTACTAGGAGTGGGACTTTGAGAGGGTGAGTGTGGATCTGGGATAACAGATCCTGACAAGACTGTAACGCTGGATAGACATTGCTTTCTCTCTCCTGGGATTCTGATGCTCTTCAATCCTATGAAAGAATGATGTGTTTCCCCTTTGACCCTAGTTTATACTTCCCCTGAGTACAAAGCTAATGATTTTTGTTGCTATAAGGAAACCAGATGAAGAAACACTATTTGTTACTTTTTGTAATTAGAACCTAGAGTTTCTCTTGTTTTTCAAAAATGGCCTTGCAGGATTTTTTTCCCTCTTTTGGGAGGGGGGTTTGGGTTTCCTTTAATTTTATCACTTCAGCATTTAAGTCGGCATAACAGGAATGGAGGGGAGAATGATTAATTTGTTCTATTAGTTACATCTCTTTTTTGCACTCTGAAATAACTAAGATTTTAGTTCAGTACAGATATCAGTGTTATCTGAGCCAGATATTTCATCATGATCTACTGCTCCTCCCTGTCTGAGGAATGTGTCTGAGAGTCATAAACACATTGGGGATTGGTAATTGTTTTAAAAGTTTTGAATTTAGGGGAAAAGGCAGATGTTTCCTTAAATATCTCAAATAATCCCTCCGAAACCCAGCTTTAAACCCACAGTAGACTGTGATCTTATAGGCACAACAGTTTTGGATCAGATCTACTGCTTTCCCTAAGATTGCCTCTTAGAAAAATATTCAGAAGTTTCTCTCTAGCCAATCTCATGGTCACATAAAGAAGGACAGTAGGGCAATGTAAGTCCATCCTTCCCCCACTGTTATGTTTATTTATTTATTTATCAAATTTATACCCCGCCCTTCTCCTAACGGACTCAGGGCGGCTTACAGCCAGTTAAAACAGATAACTAATACAATAATACTAATTTTAAAATATGATTAAAATGAAATATTCATTATTGGCCGTTTCTTTTTAAAATTATTTTAAAACCAAATTAAAATACCCCTTAGGCCAGTCCGGCTAGNAGGGTTGAGCCTGAGTCTGTTTCTCCCCATCCAGACCCGTACGGCCTCCAGGCACCGGGCCATCACGTCAAGGGCATCATTGGGGTGGCCTGGGGTGGAAATGTACAGCTGAGTATCATCAGCGTACTGATGGAAATCCACCCCAAAGCCACGGATGATCTCACCCAGCGGCTTCACATAAATATTGAACAGTAGGGGGCAGAGGACCGACCCCTGTGGCACCCCACAAGTTAGGGGCCTTGGGGTCGACCTCTGTCCCCCTGCCAATACAGACTGCGTGCGGTCGGTGAGGAAGGAGGAGAACCACCGCATAACGGTGCCTCCCACTCCCAACCCCACCAGGCGCCGCAGCATGATACTGTGGTCCACAGTATCAAAAGCCACTGAGAGGTCCAAAAGAACTAGGACAGAGGAATAACCCCTGTCCCGGGCCCTCCAGAGATCATTCACCAGTGTGACCAATGCCGTTTCCGTGCTGTATCCCGGCCTGAAGCCCGACTGGAGCGGGTCTAGATAGACTGTTTCCTCCAGGTGCCGGGGGGAATTGCTGCGCAACCACACTCTCAACAACCTTCGCCACAAAGCGAAGGTTGGAGACCGGGCGATAGTTAGCCAATACATCTGGGTCCAGGGAAGGCTTCTTAAGGAGGGGCCTCACCACCACCTCCTTCAAGGCTACGGGGAAGACACCCTCCCGTAAAGAAGCGTTTATAATTCCCTGGAGCCAGGCTTGTGTACCCTCCCAGGCAGCCAGTACCAGCCAGGAGGGGCATGGATCCAGTAAACATGTGGTTGCATTCAGCCTCCCCAGGATCCTGTCCACGTCCTTGGGAGCCACAGAGTCAAACTCCTCCCATATAACAGTCTCAAGACCTGCTCCCGTCTCCTCCCCCGGGGCCACCCAGTCAGAGTCAAGGCCTTCTCGAATCCGAGCGACTTTGTCATACAGATATTGAGCAAAATCCTCGGCCCTCCCCTCCAGGGGATCCTCCCCCCCCTCAACTGAAGGAGAGAGCGCGTCACCCTGA
>NW_015386430.1:2161658-2167674 GCF_001527695.2 Protobothrops mucrosquamatus
GGTCCGGAAGTCCATCCTAAGGAGTGAATGATCTGACCATGACAGGGGCTCTATAACTACCTCCCCCATTTCCAGATCATTCTGCCACTGGCCAGAGACAAAAATTAGATCCAGTGTGTGTCCTCCCGTGTGAGTGGGGGCATAAACTAATTGGGTCAAGTCCAAGGCCGTCATGGAAGCCAAGAACTCCTGAGCTGCCGCCGACGTTTCGCCCGCCGATGGCAGATTGAAATCCCCCATGACAATAAGTCTGGGGGTCTCAACTGCCACCCCGGCTATTACGTCAGCCAGCTCAGGCAGGGCCGTTGATACATAGCAGGGAGCCAGGTATATGATCAACAGGCCCACTTGTACCCCTTGCCCCCACTTCACAAGGAGGGACTCTCCACCGTCTATCTGAGGCACAGTGGTCTCCCTCGGACATAGGCTCTCCCTTATAATGACCGCTACCCCACCGCCCCTACCCCGGGTCCTTGGCTGATGGAATACCTGGAAACCCGGCGGGCAAATGTCAACGAGGGGCACTCCCCCTTCCATGCCCAGCCAGGTCTCGGTGTTCTGCATCAACGTTTCTCAACTAATCAGATACTGGGGAAAAACATGAGAGTTAGGTACCTCCAAAACATGTGTAGATTGTTATTAGGTGACATCCTAAAATCACTGGTTCCCTCATAATACGTTGGGTGGAGAGAAAAGTCAGAACAGAGAAAAAGATTTATAGTTACTGTGTCCCAATTATTAGGCCAAGAGTAAGGAATGTAAATATATCCAACATGTAATTGAATCTAACACCATTGGTAAATGTACATTCTTCATTAAATTGGATACTATAATCAGCTTTGGTGGATTTTTTTTAAAGGAGTTTTGTGATAATTTCTGCATGTGAATATATGTGAATATATATTTCCATCAATGGCAGATATTTTACTGAACATTCAGCAATATAGTTGGTAAGAACCACAATGGACTGATAAATAGTAAATTCTGTCTTTCTTGAGGTCAGTATACTATATGCTTGACAGCTAGATAACTGGTTTTACTATGATGAAATATTCCTGTTTGCACACTTAGAGAAAGATGGATCAATAATTAGATTTATTAAGACTTATTACACAAATATCAACCACTTGATAGGCAGCACGGAACATGTCATTTTCACTCTTGACTAGCAACCATTTTGTTGCTGATGTCCTGAGATGTGTAAAAAGTAAAGGAATGTGAACAACATTTCTAGTGGTTAAGCTTCCAGCTTGCAAGACCAGTTTTAGGAGGCATAAAAGAGGATATCTGTGATCTTCAAAAATGATAATAGTCACTGAATTTTGTCCTGCAGCAAAAGAATACCTCTCAATCTACAGCTAAGTGCTTTACTTTCCAAGGTTTTGGTTTTATTACCTACCAAAACATAGTAGAAATTAGAGTAGAATAAATAGTTACAGGATCTCTATTCTGTATAACTCTTCTTTTTAAAATTTAAACTAGGAAAAATATTGTCTTATTTGAACCTTCCTTCCCAATATCTTACAAAACCACAAATACATTTTACATAAAATACAAAACTGGCCCAATGCTTCAGACACACCAGAACCCTGATTGGTTTGGGGGATGGTGATAGTGAATAGAGAACAGAACCAGAAACATAATGATGGAATTCTGTGTACATCTAATAAGAACATTGGAAATAAATCATACTGACTTCACAGAAACCTATACCCAGATAAATATTCTGAAGAACTAATAACATGATTTGGTAAAATAAAAGTAATGTAAATTTCCTAGGATAATTTTTATGATACAGTATATTATTTTTCTTTTGCATTTCCAGTTACGGTATTAATTGATCCATTATTTCAGACATAAAAACAAAGAAAGCTCTCTTGGGAATGGTATGTTGGGCTAAAAGTTAAACAGAAGGCCAAAACATTCTAAGCAGATATAATATGGGTAGTTTGTGTCTCTAATCAATTATTGTCTTATAAGCTGCAATCAGAAATGTAGTTTACTTTTTATACCTGTAGGAATATTGTGCTTGTTTTTATATCTTCATCATACTATTTTCTATTCCATCATGGTTATGACAAAGCAATTCTGGATGAAAATAGAGGGAAGTTCAATTAATCTGAGCTGTGATTTAAAAATAAAAAAATCAGAATGAATCTTACCATAATTATCTATCACTAAGTATTTATTTATGTATGTAATTTTCTATTAGTATACAGAAAATGCAAGAATCAAAATGTATCTTAAATAAGAGGAAGACAGAAGTTTATTATACACCAACATTTGTGAGATGGGCAGATATATAAATTTGCTAAATAAATAAAGCAACAGTAGAAACAAAGTTGTTTACATATAGATGTTGATATCACATAGAATCTCCTAAATATGATTGGATTAAATATTGTAATTCCATGTTATATATTTACTTGGGTACAAACAGAGCTGCTCTGTTTCCCAGTCAAATCTTAGTCTTCAAAAATTCTGCAGACCTCATTTTTCACACCATAACATCATTGCTTTTCATCAAAACTTGTTCTGTGTATGGAGCCTTGACAAATGGCTGATAAAGAGGGACATGTTTACCTAATTTTATCAAAAATTTAGAAAAAGAAGTTACCATGTACAAATTGTGTAGTTGTTCTAGCATGTTTTCATAATGCTGTTTGTTTAGACATGCAGATTATTAAGGCACACTTGGATATGTAGAAACATGTGCATCAGAATATTATATAATTATGGAAATGATAATCAGTGAAGAAAGTTGGAGCATATAATATCATAAATCAAGCAATATACAATTTTTAAAAAATAACACCTTAAAAGAAGCCAAATATTTTCTCTCAAATGCAGATAGTTTGCTTATTTTTCTATAGCAATAGTAATAGCACTTATATACAGCTTCATAGTGCTTTACAGCCCTCTCTAGGCTGTTTACAGAGTCAGCATATTGCCCCCAACAATCTGGATCCTCATTTTACCAACCAAAATTGAGTAAACCTTGAGCCGATCAGGACAGAAATCCTGGCAGTGGGCAGAATTAATCTGCAATACTGCATTTTAATCATCACACCATTATGGGTCTATATAAATGGCTATAGAATTATTATTATTTTTTTTGCTTTAAGCAAAACCTATTTTAATAGCAGCAAACAAACTGAATCTCATTTCTTCTGCAGCCACTAAAATTTCTCAGAAAATGAAATATTTTAATGAATTTTCAAAAACACTGACTATTCTTTAGAATAGAATAGAGCTGGAAGGGACCTTGGAGATCTTCTAGTCCAGCCCCCTACTCAAGCAGAACAACCTATACCATCTCAATATGCAGTTAATTTGACTTGGACCTTGTAAGATTTATTTATTTATTTATTTTATTTGATTTATATCCCGCCCTTCTCCCAACGGGACTCAGGGCGGCTCACAACATATTAAAAACATAAATACATTTGCTACCCCACCAAAGTAAAACCAATTAAAACCGAATATTTAAAGTTGTGTTATTTAAAAATTACTCCTAAAATAAACCCGATTTAAAATCCTCCCTAGGCCAGGCCCGCTTGCTGAAAAAGCCATGTCTTGAGGGCGCGGCAGAAAGTAAGGAGATCCGGAATCGTCCGGATCTCGGGGGGTAGTTCGTTCCAGAGGGTGGGGGCACCCACAGAGAAGGCCCTCCCCCTGGGGGTCGCCAGCCGACATTGCTTGGCCGACGGCACCCTGAGGAGACCCACTCTGTGGGAGCGTACCGGTCTATGGGAGGGAATCTGTGGCAGAAGATGCAAAAGCATTGTGCTATTGGCTTTCTGCTTAAGCAGATAGTAACTGACGTCCACAAAATTAGTCCAGATATGAATGCTTTATCTTGTAAAACAAATAATAATTCCGATTCAGATCATCTGTCTATATATGTTTACATGCCATTGTCTTAATTTATTGATTTTGACAAAAAATGATTTCTTTCCCCTAAGGCTTGCAAACTTCATGATGCAGTAGCGGGCAGAATTGTAAACAGGAGCCATAAAAAGTAGTTGTTTGCCTCACTTGGACAAGGATTACATCCTATGAAATTTGGTATTAAAAATGATAATTTGTCTGCTTAGTCTAAGATTTCCTAAATGTATCCATCTGGTGTATTTTGATTAAGATGAACTGCAGAAGGAAAGATTTTTACATTGTAAGCATAGGCATCTGTTCCCAACCACAGTGATGCAAAATGAAGAAATGTGTTGTGACATAACAATGCAAGCTCCTCCCTTCCATTCTTGCGGCACAGTGGTTCACATAAGCATATGAATAGCAGAGTTTCTGTTGTGTCAACACATGTTCCTCTAACAGACACTTGCTTCCTTCTTTTTTCTATAATTTTATTAAGAATTATAATTCCAACAGTAAAAACTAAAATATAATGAAAGAAAAAATATAGAACTTGCAGAAAAGAAAAATAGAAAGAAAAATAAGAATGTAAGAATATAATAAAGAAAAAGAAAAGAAATATATAAAAAGTGATTTCCATAAGTATAAAAAAATATTTTATTTTAAAAACAATATACATATCACCTTATCTTAAAATACAAGTGTTCTCTTCTTCCCAGATCCCATCACTTATGTATAGATAAATCCATAATGTCTCATCCTTTAATGCTATGTCAGTAAAGCATTTTTAAGAGTTACCAAAGATAATAATATATCTATTTTAACTTTGATCAAATAAATCAAATTTATATTTCTTCCTTTTACTTCTAAAAATGTAATCTCTACTTCCGTCAAATAATGTTATAGAATTTTATTTATTTTCTTTCCTCTTTTCACAAAATTCTTCAAAATTTTAACAAACCTCTTTTGAAAATCCATTATAAGAAAATTATTCAAATAACTCTCTTGGTTTGTTATTTATACATCCTTTTTTATTATTAAGACATTAGTTGGTTTCTTTTATGTATCCAGTATAGCATATTTTTCCATGTCATTTTTGTAGCCTGCCATTTTAAAATCCATTTTCAAGACATTCTTGATCTTGTCAGGTAAAACTTGTTTCTGTTCCCAAACATTTTTTAAACACAGTCTTTCTGTAGATGTAATATTAACTTTGGGTCTATTGTTAAAAAATATCTGTCAATATGTCCAGTGTTAAAATATTTTGCTTCATTCTGTAATTGCAAGTTGAGTTTGAGTGTCCTTCTTTAATTATAGTCTTTAGTTCCCTCTAGTGTCCAAGTTTTAAGGTCTTATCTTTATTTTTAAGAATTCAAATGGAACATTTTCTCATGGGAGAGATTCTTTATAACTAATTCCAAAATCTTATTTCATATTTTAATCCTTAGCCCATTTGAAACTTTCTAAAATTAAAATTTTAATCAACTTTTTATTGTTTACTCAAAAATAACAAAACCTTGTAGATAAAACTTTTTTTACTAAGGACTGAAGGAAACTCACCCAGTGCTGTAAAACCTGTCAATCGATAGGTTCCTAATAGCTGAAAAGCAGTTAATCAACAATTTCCAAAAGTGATTAGAAAAGGAATTAATAAAAATTAGTATCCTTTTAAAGGTGCCAATTGCAGTTTGAGCAAGATGGCTATTTCCTCATCTCCTAGAGCTCTAAACTTTGCCAGGATAAGCTGTCTGCGTTTCTATGGGTAATCTCTAATCTTCTCCTTATCTGGAGAGGAATTATCAAACAAACATAGGCACTTCATTCCAACAAGGTCATTGGCTCTGCTTTTCATGAAACCATCTTTAGTCTTTTGTTTCTTCCCCAGAACTCCATAAGTTTTAATGCTTCTAACTTCGTGCACCAAGGTCACATTAAGAAAGATATCTTAACATGGGTTTGTCAAAAATAGATCATGCCAGACAAATCTTATTGCATTCTTTGACCAAGTGACAAAATTAGTGGATGAGAGGAATGCTGTGGACATAATTTACTTGGACTTCAGTAAGGCATTTGATAAAGTACATCACAACCTACTACTTGACAAGATAGAGAAATGTGGGGTAGACAGCATCACCACCAGATGGAT
>NW_015386430.1:2168198-2174780 GCF_001527695.2 Protobothrops mucrosquamatus
CACTGGAAGTTTTTAAGAAGAGACTGGACAGCCATTTGTCCGAAATGGTATAGGGTTTCCTGCCTGAGCAGGGGGTTGGACTAGATGACCTTCAAGGTCCCTTCCAACTTTACTATTATTATTATTATTATTATTATTATTATTATTATTATTATTATTATTATTATTATTATTATTATTATTATTATTATTATTATCTCTTTCCTATTTTCTCCATTTTCTCCCTTCGAAACTGGGTGCCCCTTGACTTTCATGTTGATATTATAGGCAGGTATTCTATTGAACAAAGGGTGATATATGAAAGATGGCAATTTAATCAAGCACAAAGCACCAAGCTACAATAGTTTTCTAAGTCTCTTATCGGTCCATTTTGATGTCAGCTTTAAATCCTATAACATTAAGACAGATACTTTACTGTATTGTGTCAGATGATTTGCCATAAATTTTGTAACTATAGGTTTTTAGGCTGTATGCTTTCCAGTCAAGATGCAGGTGATTTTTCTACCAGGTGCTCATCCAAGAACATCTTTAATTCATCACGTGAATTTTTTCCCATAAGTATTGAACAGATGCTTGTCTCTCTCTTACCCTCACCCTAAAATGCTTGCACAGGAATTGCGTTCTGAGCACTGGCAAGTAGCTCCCTGCCTTCCTATTCCCTTTCCTCTTGGATTGTCTTCAAGATTTCTTTGCAAAGGAGTAACAGCCTTATACATTAACAATAGACTTTCTTACATAAAAGGAGATCCTTTTTAGTTTTTGCTGTTTTTTTGTATGTATCCTTACTGATAACCAATTTCAATTTAATTCCCTGGTAAAGTCTCTTTCCATGTTGTATAGCTATTATACATGGAACAGGAATAAGATCCATAATCAAGATGGGGTCTGAAGGCAAACAGATTACTACTGAATACTTAAAAGTTTTTCCAGATGTAAAGGAAATTGGGAGATTAAAATTTTCCGTTATCCTTTATAATTGATGCCAAGATGGTATTAAACAATTACTGGTTTCTGTTTTGTGGTCTATATGAAGATTTATTGACTTGAGAGCAAATATTGACTGAGAGGGAAAAACTAAAGTTTGCTATGACCCTAAGGCACGCACTGTACATTCAGATGCTAACTGAAAGCAGAAGATTGTGTGTTGGAAACATTCTACTGCAATCTGTTTATACTAGAGTTAATGATTCTTCCAATAATCTAAATTGCTGTAATGCTTCCTCTGCTAAACTATAAAGGGCAAGTATTAAATATGAAAAAGTAATTCTTTTTGACACTAAAGAATTACATTACCTGCCATCAATTTATTAAACTTTGATCTAGAAATGAAAGGAGAAGGTGAGGGAGAGGAGAGGGAGGAGGAGGAGGAGGAGGAGGAGGAGGAGGAGGAGAAGAAGAAGAAGAAGAAGAAGAAGAAGAAGAAGAAGAAGAAGAAGAAGAAGAAGAAGAAGAAGAAGAAGAAGAAGAAGAAGCAGCTTTAAATGTAAAACAAGAATCCCATAAGGAAGAAGCCACTCATTTTATAGAATCAATTATAGAGATGAAGACTAATAGATGGGTTATCATTAGCAGAGAAGATATGAATTCAGTGTGCTAAAGGAAAATATAAACCAATAAGTGTGTGCATATGCATGTAATCCTATAAAATACAATAGGCATTTGTTTCTAAATTGAATAATAAAATATT
The DNA here is from genome assembly GCF_001527695.2 of Protobothrops mucrosquamatus. Taxonomy (NCBI): domain Eukaryota; kingdom Metazoa; phylum Chordata; class Lepidosauria; order Squamata; family Viperidae; genus Protobothrops; species Protobothrops mucrosquamatus. The sequence continues at coordinate 2,169,886 of NW_015386430.1, forward strand.
TTAGGGAAGTATAAATAGACTTAACTGTCAACAAATCAATGATATTAGAACCTTCTATTTCAGTGTAATTAAGTACAAACTTCATTTTTGAATTGAGTAATACCTCTGCATGTTTGATCATCAAATATCTTATGGCAAAGATGGGAAAGGTTCTGTGTTCTGAATTTGATTCTGCATCAACGTGACTAACGTGACAAATAACAAGATATTAGAGGAGCTGTAGTTCACCATTTTCTTGCTATTTATCTGACTACCCTGATTAGTTATGGAGAACAAATGTCTAGAAGAGTTGTAAAAAACCAACAGCTGAGATGAATTCAACTTAGTATTGATAGGACAGCTATGAAAATCCCTGATTTAGTATAATGACATTCCTTAAAATGACCTTTTCCAGCCAGCAATAAAAAGTTTGCTATACCTGAAAATAAGATAAACAAAAGGCATCTGCTTTTTTAGCAAAATGTTTTTAATATATGCTCTGTTTGCATTTTGTAGCAGAATAACATACCAAGGCAAGGAAAGTTGTATTTATATATTATCCTTGACTTTTGTGAATATCTCTTTAAAATCTGTGTAATAAATTTCCTTATGTATATAATACGAAGCATTTTAGCTTTAAGACTGCTTAGTATTCCCCTTGATAGCTTGTAAATTTTAATATAATGCTGTTCTTTGTTGCCTTAACTCATGCAACAATAGCAAAGGAAGAAGAAAATAGCAAAGACACAATAAACCTTTTTAATTGCTTCCTTCTTTAATATAGGAATGATAAGGATGAGACAAATTCAGAGACTTTTCAGACGTTGACACAGTTTCCCCATTCATGAAATAATTGTTGACTTTCCTAGAGCTATATATACTAGCACAAAGCATTTATATGTGTATTTTCAAATTTTTAAATATTGAGAAAGCTGTCTGGAAATTGGACAGCTGCCTCTTAGAGTTAAAACAGTCCTCCATAATTTTGAATTCTACCAACAGTAATTTAAATAATTGTTTTGGACTACATCTACATCCAGCTTGAATGCAGTTCTTTCTAACTTACTATTTTGGATCCTATCTTTGTAACCAGTTTGCATAAATAAACACGTTCTTAGTTTAGAAAACACTTGAATGTAACACTAATTGGATAAACCACTAGTGGTTGAGATTTAATTTTTTATTTAATATCCCAGTACAGAGGAGTTTGTTTTTCCAGAACTAGGTTACTCATGCTAATTGGCAGAAACATGAGAAAAAGATTTTCTTACCAAACTTCAGATTTATATAAAAAATGCAATAGTAGTATCAAATAAAAACAATGTAAAAAGAAAAGTTTGTTGTATTGTAAGTTTGTAATGTTTTACTTTAAAGATAACCAGTGCCACTTGGGGCTGGACAGGCAATTAACACCTGGGTAGTGCCTCTAATACAATTCTCAGCTGAAATAATTGATTGAACTCAGTAGAACTTGATAACTTGGATCAAAAGATAAGAAAACTAATAACAATGCACCATACTCTGCACCCAAAAGGTGATATTGATCTATTACACTTGCCAAGATCTCAGGGTGGCAGAGGAATCTTACAGATGAAACAAATTTTGGAAGAGGAAAAACACAGCTTAAATGACTAGATAAAAAAGCAAAAGAGCCTCTGCTGAAGGAGGTGAATAAGGGAAATCTCTTGAAATTAATGAGATTTAAAGCAGAATATCAAAAGGAAACAACTGAAAAAGCATCAAGTTTTTAACTGGAAAAAGAACCCTGTGCCCAGCCAATCACTGAAGGACATTGAAGAAAAGATAGATACAAAGCTCACATGAAGCTGGTTGAGATCAGGGATGCTGAAGAAAGAAACAGAAGGATTCATTTTGGCTATCCAAGAACAAGGCTTGCAGACCAGTTCCATGAAACCAAAAGACCAGTTCCATGAAACCAACATGTCAGTAACAACAGCAAATGTCAGTTATGCAATGAGAAAGATGAAACATGGATCACCGTATCAGTGGCTGCAGCAAAATCTCACAGACCGATTATCTACAACATCATGATCGAGTTACCAAAATCGTACATTGGAAGTTTTGCCAGAAGTTTGGGTTCTAATGCAGCAAAAATGACTGGGAACACCAAATTGACAAAGTTCTTGAAAATGAACAGATCAAGATCATGTGGGATTTTTGAATCCAAATAGACAGACCTCTGACCCACAACATGTCTGACATCACTATTGTGGAAAAGAAAAAAGTCTGGTTCATTGATGTTGCAATACCAAGTGATGCACTAATTGAAGAGAAACAACTAGAAAAAAATAATGAAACACCATGATCTGCAAATTGAAGTTGAGTGATTGTGGAGGAAGAAATCAAGAAATCAAGGGTTGTACCTTGTAGTAATAGGAGTCCTTGGAGTAATACCCAAAGGGTTGTCTAGATACATGGAAATTTTGAACTTATTAGATATGAATATTCAGACTTTGCAAAAAAAAACAACACCTTACCTGGAACTGCCTATATATTCATACATTACCTTAACAGCTCTTAGGGTTTGTTTCTTAATACATCTCTTATCAATTGCTGATTGAGTAAATACAATAAGTCCAATTTCCAAAACCAATCTGAAAAAGCCAGATAGGATTGTTATCCAATTAAATGTAATAGGTTCATTTCCACTCTTCAAACCCCTTAAAAACATATCTACCCAGAAAGTTCTCTACTATTTTTGAAAACACTGGACTGAGCTTCAGAAAGATGTATGAAGTCATTATTTCTATATCCATGTTTCTTCCTTGCCGCTTTACTACTGGAAAGTCACACTACTCTTGGCTTTGATTTTCCACAGTCTGTGTTCTTTCTGGGTCCATATTGTTCTTCCACTCCTTAAAGAGCTGCAAGAGTTCGGATCCCTTTCTCCTAGGCAATTTGGTGATTCTCTGCTCTCAATCACTGGTCATCCACAAGACAAGTGCTGCCCCTTGCATGGCTGGGACCACCCGAGCATCACACATCTGGATCAGGGACACCTAAGCCTCCCTGAAGTTGATCTGGGCAAGGAGTAGGCAACCTTGGCTCTTTTATGACTCATGGAATTCAACTCCCAGAATTCCTGAGTCAGCCACACTGAGGGGAAAGAGAGAGGTTTCCAAGCTGAGCCATGCTGGCTCAGGAATTCTGGGAGTTGAAGTCCACGAGTCATAAAAGAGCCAAGGTTGCCTACCCCTGATTTGGGTGTCCGAGTGCCACGTAATCAACCCATGCTGGATTGGGCCCTCTCAAGCTGCACTGCAGCTTCAATTGCAGAATTGGGACCCCTGCAGTGTCATGTACTGGATCGGACCTACCCAAACTGCCCCGCACAGCCGTTCTCACCTGCCATTCAGTGCTGTGTGCCAGATCAGGCCTTCCCTGCTACATGAGTTTAAAATATTTAGAGTCAGTTTCTTCAAAACATTTCCCACAGACTTTATGAGTTCATCAAACCTTTGAGAAACAAATTCAACTAGAAATTGCATATTGCTAAGCAGTCTCTTTTTTTCTACCCCCCCCCCAAGTGTCAGCCTCTTCCTTCTCTCTATAATCTGATATGTTGTTACTCAGTGAAGTAGATAAGCAGGACAATGGATAATAAAGAAACAAAGAGGATCTTTTCTGACTATTTTTATCCAAGTTAATAAAAATGCAGATTCCCTTCAGTCCAAATAGAAACATTTCCACCATTCAGAAATGCATACCATGTTTTCATACAAAAATACAGAAATTGATAAGAGGAACCAAATAAAGAGAAACCAAAAAGAGCAGATAAAGTCTAGCTGGGAGTTGAAATAAATTAGCATTCAGCCAGTGAATTAACATTTAGAGATAAAAAACAAAACAAAAGTTCAAAAAGTGAAGTTAAAAATCCCCGGCTTCCTTAGGAAAATGCTCTGCTGGTAGGAAGAGATGATGATGATGATGATGATGATGATGATGATGATGATAACAACAACAACAACAACCATCATCATCATCATCATCATCATCATCATCATCATCATCATCATCATCTCCCAGTGAGGCCCTACCTTGACGTGGTTGTGGGGCTTGTGTACTCTGAGGAAGACAAGAGCTATGCCAGAGGTTCAACCATACTGGACAGGTCTCAGGAGTCAGACAAAGAGTATCTCTCCCATAAAAAATATGGTGAGACGTAAATTTCAGAAAGCCATACCGGCTCAGATGTCGCCCAGGTTAACAAGGTCTGTGCTAGATATTGGAATTCCTGGATATCTGGTGAAAAATGGGTTACAGGACTCAGGACTGTTGGCTGAGCAACCAGGGCCAGCAGCTGCAGAACTACTGGAAGAAAAGGTGTTTACACGTCGCAAATACATAGTGATTGAAAACAAAGAAATAATGATCTGTTATTACAGATCAAGTCCAACAAGAAGAGGATATCTAAAACAAATGCACCAGTTCTGGAAAGAACAGCATCCAGAATCAGAAATAACAGAACAAAGACTAGCATATCAATGCCGATTTATAATACGAAATAAAGTATTCGCAGAAACAGAATTGGACAAACTGCAAAGGTTTACCCAGGGCAAAGAAATCAAAGCCTTGCCAGAAGTAATTCAGAATGTAGAGACAAACAAGAGGGAGTTGGCAGTGAATGAATCCAGCAGAGATTTACAACTGTTCTCATTTGGAAACCAGGCACCTCTTCCTCAGGAAGAACAAAATTCTCTAACTAAAGAAATAAAAGAATTGAAACAAAGAATAACTGAGCATCTAGAACAGCACAAAAACAACAGAATAAGGCTGCCTGCATTGAAGCTTGTTCCAAAGAAACAGCTAGCACAAGCATTAAAAGATGCAAATACTGCAATATCAAGTATAAGCACCAATTCACTGCAAGAAACAAACCAACTAATGTACAGCAC
>NW_015386430.1:2174880-2199137 GCF_001527695.2 Protobothrops mucrosquamatus
CCTGACTACCTGGGATGCAAAATCAACAAAGAAGAAAAACAAACAAACAATGCACTACAAAAATGGAAGGTTAGACTAGAAAATAAGATTAGCAAGTTAAGATCACATGCAAGCAAGCTAGAACAGATGAAAGAAAAGAAGCTGAAGAACAAGAAGACCAAACAATACTTAATCAAGAAATATCACTTAGAAACAAGAAAGATCAAGGAAGCACTGGAAATAATAAAGCAGCAAATAACAACTATAGCCAGGAAAATCAGTAGATACGAAGCTTGAATTGCAAATTATAGGCAGAATTTGCAATTCAAATTCTCCAATTTTAATCCAACCAGAAACGTTTCTACCAATCCATCAATGGAGAAACTGCAATGAATCAGTCAGTACCTGACAAGGAAGAAACAGTGCAATTCTGGAAGCAGATATGGGATAACCCAAAGAAATACAACAAGGATGCAGCTTGGTTAAAAGAGGTGGATGCAAATAAAACAGAAGTTGAAATGAAAGAATTAGTAATAACAACAAAAATGGTAGAAAAAAGAGCAAGGAAGATCAAAAATTGGCCAGCACCAGGTGAAGATGAACTGCATGGGTTTTGGTTGAAACATCTAACTGTTACATACCAACTCATTGCCAAGCAGTTCAACAATATACTACAAGGAGGAGAAATTGAAAAGTGGTTAACAACTGGGAAAACCTATCTAATAATGAAAAATCCAGCAAAAGGAGCAACACCAGGCAACTACAGGCCAATTACCTGCTTACCAGCAACTTTCAAATTGCTAACTGGTATGGTAGCTGATGCAGTACAACAGCATCTAGTTGAAAACAATCTCTTTCCACCTGAGCAGAAAGGAAACCGCCCCAATAGCAGAGGAACAAAAGATCAACTCCTAATAGACAAAATGATCTTGGAAAACTGCAAGAAAAGGAAGACAAACCTGAATGTGGCATGGATTGACTACAAAAAGATAGTTGACTCTCTGCCACATGACTGGATAATGAAGTGCCTAGAAATAACAGGAGTCAGTAGAAATATCAGAAACTTTGTGCAAAGATCGATGACACAATGGAAGACACAGTTGCAGGTCAATGGTGAGAGATTGGGAGAGGTTAATATCAAGAGAGGAATATTTCAAGGAGATTCATTATCACCACTACTATTTGTTATTGCACTGTTTCCTCTGTCAACAATACTGAATAACTGAGGACATGGCTATCAAACATCAAAAACATCTGCCAGACTATCCCACCTCCTTTACATGGATGATCTGAAGCTGTATGGAAAAACATCATCTGAAATAGAATCGCTGTTCAACACTGTCCGTATATATAGCCAAGATATTGCAATGGAATTTGGCTTCGACAAATGTGCCACACTTACTATCAAACCAGGAAAATAGTGAAAACTGAAGGAATCAAGATGCCCCACGAAAATAATGTTAAGGGTCTGGATGAGGGAGATTACTACAAATACTAGGGTATCCTTCAAGCTGACAACATCAAGCACACTGAAGTCAAGAAAAAGATTAGAGGTGAATACATCAAGAGAGTGAAGAAGATCTTAAAGTTCAAACTCAATGGAGGAAATACCATGAAGGCAATCAACACCTGGGCAATTCCAGTCATTAGATACACAGCTGGAATAGTGGACTGGATTCAAGCAGAACTAAAAGCAATGGATAGGAAGACCAGAAAAATAATGACAATGAATCATGCCCTTCATCCACGCAGTGAGATTGACAGTCTCTATCTACCATGGCAAATAGGTGGGTGTGGAATGCTGCAAATACATCAGATGGTTGAAGAAGAAAAAATGGCTTTGGAAGAATATCTGAAGGACAATGATGAAGATGCACTGAAATTAGTATATCAGGAAGGCTTACTGATTACTGGAGAGACCAAACTGGCCTACAAGGAAGAACAAATGAAGAACAGAATAGAGGCATGAGAAGACAAAGCACTACATGGCCAGTACATTAAAAAAATTAGCTGGGAAAGTAGATAATAACAAGACCTAGCAATGGCTAAGAGCAGGAAAATTGAAGAAAGAGACCAAGGGACTAATTCTGGCTGCACAAGACCAAGCCTTAAGGACAAATGCATATAAAGTCAAAATTGAGAAGACAGCAACAGACAGTAAGTGCCACCTATGCAAAGAAGGTGAAGAAACAGTGGACCACCTGGTAAGATGCTGCAAGAAGATCACACAGACTGACTACAAGCAGCGGCATGACAAAGTAGCAAAAATGGTGCATTGGAAGATCTGCAAGAAATATCATTTGCCTGTAAGCAAGAATTGATGGGATCCTAAAATAGAGAAAGTCATAGAAAATGATAAAATTAAACTGCTCTAGGACTTCAGAATTCAAACAGACAAGCACCTGCAACATAACACCCTGGACTTAACAACTGTCGATAAGAAAAACAAAAAAAGTCTGGATAGTGGACGTGGCAGTGCCTGGAGACAGCAGAATAGATGAGAAAGAACTGGAGAAGATAACAAAATACAAAGACCTACAAAAAGAAATAGAAAGACTGTGGCAAAGGCAAGCAAGGATAGTACCAATAGTAATAGGCACCTTGGGTGCAATCCCAAAACAACTGGAGCACCACTTGAACACCATTGGCATTGACAAATTCACCATTAGTCAATAAAGGTGGCCTTACTAGGAACTGCTTCCATCCTGCGACAATATATGTAATACCATCAAACATCCACATCTGCCTATCCCAGGTCCTTGGTAAGGATTCGATAGGTAGACAAAAATGCCAAATCCAGTCTAAACATCTGGCTGACTGTGCAATGATCAACAACAACAACAACAACAATACTAATAATAACAATAACAACAACAACAACAACAACAACAACAACAATAATAATAATAATAATAATAATAATAATAATAATAATAATAATAATAATAATAATAATAATAAAATAATAATAGAGTTGGAAGGGACCCTGGAGATCTTCTAATCCAATCCCCTGCTCAGGCAGGAAACCCTATACCATTTCAGACAAATGGTTGCCCAGTTTCTTCTTAAAAACTTCCAGTGTTGGAGCATTCACCATTTCTGGAGGCAGGTTGTTCCACTGGTTAATTGTTCTAACTGTCAGGAAATTTCTCCTTAGTTCTAGGTTGCCTATCTCCTTGATTAGCTTCCATCCATTGCTTCTTGTCCTGCCTTCAGGTAGTTTGGAGAATAGGTTGATGCCCTCTTCTTTGTGGCAACCCCTGAAATATTGGAACACTGCTATTGTGTCACCCCTAGTCCTTCTCTTCATTAAACTAGACATATCCAATTCTGTATATGTTTTAGCCTCCAGTCCTCTAATCATCTTTGTTGCTCTTCTCTCTACTCTTTCTAGAGTCTCAACATCTTTTTTACATCCCGGTGAGCAAAACTGGTTGCAATATTCCAAGTGTGACGTTACTAAGGCATTGTAAAGTGATATTAACACTTCACGTGATCTTGGTTCTACCCCTCTGTTAATGCATCCTAGCACTGTGTTGGCTTTTTTGGCAGCTGCAGCATACTGCTGGCTCCTATTTAAGTGATTATCCACTAGGACTCCAAAATCCTTCTCACAGTTACTACTATTGAGCAAAGTACTACCTATACTATACCTGTGCATTTGTTTTTTCTTGCCTAAATGTAGAACCTTACTTTTTTCACCATTGAATTTTATTTTGTTAGATAGTGCCCAATGTTCATGTCTGTCAAGATCCTTCTGTATCTTAAGCCTATCTTCTGGAGTGTTGGCTATTCCTGCCAGCTTGGTGTCGTCTGCAAATTTGATGAGTTTCCCATCTATCCCCCTCATCCAAATCATTGATGAAGATATTGAAGAGACTGGGCCCAGAACAGAGCCCTGGAGCACCCCACTACACGCTTCCCTCCATGTAGATGCAGTTCCATTGAGTACAGCTGGTCAGCCAGCTATGAATTCATCTGATGGCAAAGCTGTCTAACCCACATTTTTCTATCTTATCAAGTAGTAGGTTGTGGTCTACTTTATCAAATGCCTTACTGAAATCCAAGTAAATTATATCCACAGCATTCCTCTGGTCCACTAATTTTGTCACCTGGTCAAAGAATGCAATAAGATTTTTCTGGCATGAACTGTTTTTGACAAACCCATGTTGGCTTTTGGTAATGACTTTGTTTGCCTCTAGGTGTTCACTGATTTGTGTTTGATTATCTTTTTCAGAATCTTCCCAGTTATTGAGGTCAGGCTGATAGGTTTGTAATTTCCTGGATCCATTTTTTTTCCTTTTTTGAAGATGGGAACTATATCAGCTCTTTTCCAGTCCTCTGGTAGTTCTGCAGTGCTCCAGGATCTTTGAAAGATATAGTTCAGTGGTTCTGAGATTATATCTGCCAGTTCCTTCAGAACTTTAGGTGTAATCCATCTGATCCTAGTGATTTGAACTTGTCTAGGCTGGACAGGTGCTCACCATTTTCTTGCCTATCTTAACTTGTGTTTCTAATCTGTTTTTATGGTACTGTTTTTTTCCCTTTGTGTAAAGATGGATACAAAAAACAAGTTAAGTAGTTCTGCTTTATCCCTGTTGCTTCTTATCTTCTTGCCACTTTCTCCCACTAATGGACCAATCATTTCCTTAACTTTTTTCTTGTTTTTACATGTTGAATTAAGGGTTTTTTTGTGGTTGTTATTTTTGATTTTTGTTGCAAGCCTTAGTTCATTTTGAGCCTTAGCTTTCCTCACTTCATCTTTGCAGACTCGGGCTATTTGCTGATTTTCTGTTTTAGTTATGTGCCCCTCTTTCCACTTTTTATACTTGTACTTTTTGTGTTTCAATTTATCAGTGAGTTCTTTATGCAGCCATGCTGATTTCTTTTGAGAGCTGTTATTTTTCTTCTTCATTGGTATTGTGCTAGACTGGGCTTTTATAATCTCACTTTTCAAAATTTTGCAAGCTTCTTGAGTTGTTTTCCCCTTGAGGATTCTCATCCATGGAATCCTTCCAAAGGTCTCTCTAAGTTTATTTAAATTAGCTCTCTTAAAGTCCAGGACTCTAGTTTGACTATGTTCTATTGCTTGTGCTTGCGTAATATTGAATTCCAATATTACATGATCCTTCTCCCCTCCAAGGTTCCTGTGGCTTCAGATGTAAAAGTTCCTTGCCTTCCAGAGTTTCACAAGGAGTTGCAATCTTCAAGATTCCCCCCTCCTGGGTGGGTGCCTCGTTGTCCAAAAGTACTCTTGGGTCATTCCTAAGTGCTCCCATCCAAATCCAGGGGGCAGGGCTGCCAAAGAGCCAACTCTGGAAACAAATACAGCAGATTGTGAGTAAGAGAAAGAAAACTCTCATCCCCTTCTACAGCAAGCATCTTGGGGAGGAGTCAACCAACAATAATAATGATAATAATTGACAAAGCAACAATGCTGCATTGGAAGATGTACAAAAAATATCACTTGCCTGCAAGCAAGAACTGCTGGACCATAAAGTAGTGAAAGTGATAGAAAATGAAGAACCTAAATTCCTCTGGGACTTAAGAATTCAAACTGACAGACACCTGCCACATAATACCCCAGACTTAACAATTGTCAGTAAGAAAGACAAAAAAGTCTGAATAGTGGTTGTGGCAGTACTTGGAGACAGCAGAATAGAAGAGAAAGAACTGGAGAAGATCACAAAATACAAAGACCTGCAAATAGAAATAAAACAACTGTGGCAGAAGCAAGCAAAAGTAATTTCAGTAGTAATAGGTGCCTTGGGTGCAATCCCAAAACAAGTGGAGCACCACATGAACACCATTGGCATTGAGAAATTCACCATCAGTCAATTGCAAAAAGCGACTGCTCAGAACAACTTACATCCTGTAATAATATCTGTAATACTCAGATCTGCCTACCCTAAGTCCTTGAAAAGGACTCGATAGGTTTGGTGACATTGTGGTATCACAAAAGCCATGTATTGCAGGCTAATTCTGCTGACTGCCAGGAGTTCGATCCTGACCAGGTCAAAGTTGAGTCTGCCTTCCATCCTTCCGAAGTTGGTAAAATGAGATGTTGGCGGCAATATGCGAATTCTATATACCGCTTAGAGAGGGTTGCAAAACATTTTGAAGTGGTATATAAGTGTCATGGTCCCATCGGAGTCCAGGTCTGAGGAGAAGGAGAAGGAGATGAATCCAGGGCTGACACAGAGGGATGGTGCAGTTCCTATGGCTCAGGAGGAACGACCTGAGAATGAGGATGAGGAAGTCCCAGGTCCATCAGGCCTCGGAAGAATAAGCAAGGAGGAAGGGAGGGCTTAGGCTTATCAAGGAAGAGGGGAGGAGATGGAAAGGGCAGGCAGTGGAGCAGAGAAGTGGTGGAGTTCTGGAGATGAACAAATGCCTCCCTTACCAGATCCCCGTGTGAGAAGAATGGAGAGAAGGCAGAGTCAGCACAGGCTGCTCTGATACTTGGGAGGCGGGCGCCCCACCCCTCCTCACAAGTTTCACCTGGAGAGTAACATTTAAGGAGACACCGTGGGGAGGATTTTTTGCCAGGAACAAGTGCTTGTTTTTGGATTACACTGCCCTGGCTTTGCCTGCTTTTGCCTTGCTTTAAGAACTGCTTTTGCCTTGTGTCAAAGACTGCTGTGAGGACTGTTCTTGGCTTGCCCTAACCCTGAAGATTCTCCCTTCAGACCTGCCTTGCCTTGGACACCATCTTGTTTTGAGAAGTGCTCTTTGCCTTTTGGTTTGAACCGTGCCTTTGGAAATTGGTCCTTGTCTTGGACCTTGGCCTTGGTCTGAGGACTGCCCCTGCCTTATGCCTGGACTTCTGCCCTGGGGGCTTGCTGGGTAATCTATGGGCTGTTGTTTGGGGAACTGAAGGTGGAGCCTGACTGGAGGATCATTTGTTTAACCTTCCCAAGAGAAATAAAACCTCTCTGGAGGCCGGTCTAGTCTGGCCCACTTGGGTCATAACAATAAGTCTAAGTGCTATTGCTAATGTCAGGTTTCCATACAGTATCAACAGTAGGGAGAGAGAAATTTACATCGTATGTTGCTATGCATAAAATTAGTATAGAATTATTATAAGAAATTAGTTTTGTAAGAAACGGAAAGAAACATTATAACTTCGTACCTTCTGTAGCATAAGTTCAAGCCTAAACACTGAATATTCAGACACTGCATTAGCCAAGTGCATAAAAACCCAACTTCAGATCAGGATTTGTAAGCATTGTGCACACAGGTATATATATCACATGTTTTTATTCTGTGAGTGAGGAACATTCAAAAACATATCAGCTGTTATTTCTGCATTCCACTTTTTACTTTTTAAAGTATTTTTTGCTCAGATCAACTGATCTACGTTTTGATTCAGTCATGATAAAGCTGAAATGACAAGGAGGCCTTGTTCAACCAACATCCTGAAGCTCTGCCCTGGAACTGAACTTTATATCATGTTTTCCATTAACTATCCTCCTTGTATCCATGTGGAATTATCCATTGGCTCAGCACAAAGTCTTTAGTCTCTCATACCCATCTAACAGTCAGTGGGCAAAAAGCAATATGTGTGGAGAAGTAACTTTGCTCTTTGCAATGCTAGTTTCTGCCAAATTATCCACAGTGATCTTCTGTTGGATTTTCAGCCACTGGGCATTTTTGAAAGAGTTGGAGGGAAATGTTTACACAGAGCTGTTTTTTTCTTTCTTCCTTTTCATTTTGATTACTGCTGTGCAGAGGTTAGCTTCAGACTGCTGGGCCTTTGAGAGTTGTGAAAAGCATAGAAAGAAAAGAACAACAGCTGGATGTGTAATCTGGAAATCACAAATAGTAACTTGTTTGTAATTTCTAGATCTATTTTGGATGTCTTTTTGCTTGCTCTTTATGATATCTGGATGAGGTAGTAAAATGGATTTCGAATATATAGAGCTTTGCTTAGTGGCTAATTTTACTTATCCAGTTAATTTTCTGAAGAACATTTGGGGAAGATGGCCAGTACATAGCCACATATGGTAAATGCCTAAACCAATCTCATTGGATCTTTGACTAAAATATTTACAACATACTGTAGCCTAATTGTAGATAGTCCCTTGGAGATGAGGTTTAAAATTGACTGACAAACATTAAAATTCTAACTTAACACGATTACCATGTTTAAGTAAAGGCCTTTTGTTTAGGTCATTACTAGTCTTACTTCAAGCTGTACTGTGCCTGTGTGTAGGCACACAAAAAAGGAATTCTTGGTGAATGGAAGCATTATGTTTGAATTCTAATGACTCCATGAACATTTCATAAATGTTGGATGCTTTCTTTTCTCATTTTTTTAAACTTCAGTAAATCAAAATTAGGTAAATTCCTCATTACCAGCAAGTGATTTCCTACAACTTCAGTGATCACACAGTGATGTAAATGGCCACTAAGGTCACATTTATTCTGATGTATATATTATCAGAGTACAGAAATAACATTTTCAGCACTGCTCAACCTGTAATTAATCTAAGATTGTTAAAGTTCTGCATTTATCATACCACAATGGATACAGTTATCTGCAATCCTTAAGTATTAGTTTTTAAAGAGCATGAAACTCAAGAGTGTCATCCCAAGATGTCATAGATGAAGAATTTCCCTTCTTAATTTAACAGAACATTAATTTGACCTGTTTTATTTGTCACTTTTGACATCTGTTCCACACCCTGTGTGTTAGACCTCAGATATGTAGTTCTGAAAAGCTGTATTTTCAGAGATACCTTCTATTTCATTTTAGTGAAACATATTCTTCCTGTTATTTTCCTGCTATTTGATAAGAGTATTTAGAGCAAAATATTATCTACTTCCTGCCTTTTTAAACTTCATGATATATAGCAGTGTTTCTTAACCTTAGCAAATTTAAAATGTGTGGATTTGAACTCCCAGATTTCCTCACGCAACATGTTCTTAGTTCAATTCAAGAGGCACAATTTCTGTCCAGGACATTAAACCTGCTGGAACATGAAATGGGACTTTCTTTGTGATGATACCTCCTCTGGGGAAGATACCAGTCATTGTGGAACTTCATTTATCAGCTTTTTCCTATTTAGTATTGTAAAGCTGGTGTGGCTCCTGTTTTTAGAGGTTATTGATACAGTTTGTATAGCTCTTGTTTTTAAATTTTATTTAACTATCTTCTTTTTTGTGTGCATAGACTAGGGCAACACTGAAATATTGACAGTAAAGTAGGCTAAGATAACTTTTTGGATGGTGCTTTGATAAGACAAGACTGGTTTTCCTCTATGTGCTTTGAGTTAATTGCTGTTTTACATCGATGTTGCCTGTTGTAATAGCAAAACATATTTTATTGTTATATTTATCTAAATGTCATTTGCTTTCCAGCAGTCTTTGCTCACATGGATGTGATGTGGCTCAATTAATTTGGGACAAGATCTGTGACCTTCACATAGAAGCCATTTTGAATAGCCAGCATTATAATTGCCACATAGTTGGTGGTCTGGACAGATTATTTTTTCTTTGTCTTTTCAGAGCTACTTAATAGTTTCCTACAGATGCTCCCTTGAGCATGCATTTGTGTCTTCTTTCCATTTATGACATTCCAGAGCTATTTTTTAAATTCTTTTTATTGTTTCAGGAAGTTGAAGCTCAAACAGCAGAAGCAATGAAAACATTCCCTGTGCTAGTATTATTGGTTTCTTCACCTTTTTATTTAGATTGCAGATGCCGTGTAGGCCTTGACTTCCCTCCTCAATGGCAAACTCCTACCACAAACAACTATGTCTGCAGATGGTTTCTGTGCCTCTTTCTGCTTCTGTGTTCCATTTCCTTTTGTGGTTTTCATTCCCACAGTAACTGATTCATGGGACTCTTCCTCTCCTGAGAATAGTATATGGCACATGTCATTTTCACAGTTCTGCTGTAAATGTGGGGATGGTCTGTCCAGATGGGATCAAGAGTTTCTAGAATTCTGCTGCTTCTGTGTCTGGGTTGATATTTCAGGGCTGAAAAAAGATTGCTAAATGGTAAGTTGTCCCTGGCTCATATCCTTTGCTCCATGAATATGGTGGGATGAATTGGAAAGTTAAGATTAAAATACAGTAAGTGAATTTCTAAAATTCCATCATGGCAGTGCTCATTGGTTAACCTACAGTGCTGGCAAAATGTGCATTAGTTTATTTATATTTATATCTTACTTATTTAATCAATGTTCCTGAAATGAGTGTACAAAATGTAACAACTTTGTAAACTATAAAGCTATATTTACAATATGGCACTTGAAAGAAAAATTAAAGTAGGAACAAGACATCTGCAAAATGCCCAAATCATGTTGCAGTTGTTAGGAAGACATATCTTAACCACATATTTGTTTAATCCAACTATTTCCATAATGTGGCCTTGATTAATTTTTATGCTCAGTCTTGCGACTTGTCCTGCCCTATGTTGCAATAGATGGTACTTGCCCTGTTCTTCTTGTTTTTTGCAACACGGGCCCATTGAGGGTTGATGCAAATCAATTGTTTCCTTGTACTCTCTCTGTGTACCATAAGCAACAAAGTAAGGTCGGATGGTGATGAAAAGATACAGACACTCAATTAACCTTATGATAGTGCTATCCATCAACAATATTAGGCTCCAAATATAGGTAGTGTTGAAGGAAAAGTCTAAAATAGTCAGGGCAAAAATTCTGTTAGATGGAAAAGAAATGTATAGTGACCAATATTCTGTGCCAATCATTTTCAAATGTTGGATGTTGCTTTGAGCTTCCAGTCAGGTTTGCACATTCCTCCCAAAATTCTTCAAAGCCATGGTTTGCCTTACTATATAACCACTGGCTGTCCATTTTCGAAGGTTGTTTCCTGCCTTAGCTCTTAGTTCAGTGCATCCAGGTTTGTAATGTCCAATTGAAGTTAGCCAATATGCAAGCCAGGCTATTAAGTTTTCTTAAATTGCACATAGTGAGCCCTAGGACTCCCAATCTGAGTCCACCAGTGCAAGATATTCAGGGCTTAGGTTTGGGGATCTCTTTCCTACTACTTCCCTAGTCAGGGCATATGAATTGCAAATCACCTGAGGGGGCCTGGTTCCCTCCCCCTTGGAATTTGCTGGAAGTTGTTCCTACACAATTTTAATGACACAGGATTAAAGAATCAGGCTGGAGCTTTACTGGAGGTAGGTGAAAGAGATAGACTCAACGTGATTCTGAATGGTGTGTGTGTGTGTGTGTGTGCGTGCGTGCAGCTGCTTATACAAAACAGGCAATACAACCATCCTGGACAAATTTTCTCTTCCACCAGACAGAAGTCCAAGGTGTTCAGTACTTGCTGTGCCAACTATTTCCAAATGCTATCACTCCATAAATACATTCAACTGCTTAATTACAACACAAATGGGGCAAGAAAGAAAACCTTACAGTGAGTTTCCACCCTCCCCCCATAGTCTTTCTAGTTTTCTTCTGAGGCTTCACGTGGGAACCAATGGCTCCAGGACTCCTTCCTTCCTCTGTAGTTTTCACAGGCATCTGGGGGAATGATAGGACTTGGGAAGATCTGTTCCACTCCGATTGCATGGTGACTTTTTAGTGGATGGCTGGATTCAAAACCCAATTCCATGGCTCAAATGGATGGAAGCAGCGTCTGGGTCAGTGTGGTCTGCTTCCAAAAGATTGTTGAGTCATCTATGCAGGGCTGAAAGATATGAGAACAAGATCTCCTCCCCCCTTTCTGGGTGGACTTTCCCTGGAGAGGCAGACAAAGGCATGGAGCATAGAGGATAAGAAAAGGAGAAGTAGAATGGGGGGTTGCTTGCAGATAGAGTTTGAAAAGGCATTAATACTGTAGTTGTTAAAGAAACAGATAGACAGACAAAATGAAGAAATCACAGATGAGGACAAAAGAGAGACTGGATTCTGGTAAGAGAACATAAATGAAAGGTCTCATTTCTGAACTGAACATTTGTAACATGTTAGAGAGGACTTTAGGACTTGTAACTTGAAAAATGCTGGTCATGTTTCAGGAAAAGGGTAGACAGATAAATCCATTTACAACACATACAGTAAATGCAAGAGTGAAACTTTTCCAGCAGATGAACTTAACACATTCCCTCCTGCTAACTTTGGGCTGTTCTTAAGAATACAGAGAGAGAAAGGAGAAAAGAAAAAAAACATTTTTCTTTACTCTGTTTGTTGGCCAGAGTGGGGATATTTTACTTTTGATGGCTTAATTTAAGCAGAATTTCTAACAGAATTTTAAAATTCTTTTCTCTTTGGATTAGAAACAATTAACAGTCACATTTACCTCACACACAAAGACTTTGACACACATATACACACAAAGACAAGAGAACAGAAAAGGAAACAGAACTTTCATTTCTACGCATCCTAGTCATTCCCACCATAAATCTCAGTTAACTCAAGTTAAGAGAGAGAGAGAGAGAGAGAGAGAGAGAGAGAGAGAGAGAGAGAGAGAGAGAGAGAGAGAGAGAGAGAGAGACATTATTTCCATCTCAGACAGGTTTAATTTATGCTTTATTATCTCCATTTGTTTCTTAAGGACTTTCTTTTGTGGGTCTTTTTGTAACTCTAGTTCCAATTTTTTAAATTCTTCTCTCAGCTTTAACTGTAATCATTTCTTTTATTTATTCTTTTTAGCAGCATAAGTTACAGCCAGCCCTCTGAAGTATGCTTTGGCCATGTCCCATACATTTTGAAGGGATGTTTCTTCTTTCTTGTTCATTTTTTTAAAACAATCCATTTCCGTTGTTGCTAGTTGTAAGAATTCTTTTTCTTTCAATATAGATTTATTCAGAGACCATCTTAGTTTTTTCTTGGTTCCTTTCCAGATCATTTTTATTGGGTTATGGTCTGCCCAAACATTAGTTTCTATCTCCACCTCTGGTATTATCATTTTCAAGTCGAAAGATGTCCATATCATGTCAATTCTAGACCATGATTTATATCTATTTGAATAAAATGTACACTATAGTTTTTCTGGATTTCTTTCTCTCTCCATATGTCTTGAATACACAATTCTTCTTTCATTTTTAAAAACGCTTTAGGTAGTACATTTTCTCCTTTTCTCCCTTGCTTATGGCTTTTATAATCCAAAATTGCATCTGTTATTGCATTAAAGTCTCGCATTATACAAAGATTTTGGTAATTTAAGTCCAATATTTTCTTGTGTAGTTGTTGATAAAATTGCTCTTGCTTATCATTAGGTGCATATATTGCTACCATCAATATCTGTTTTTGATTCACCACAATTTCCACCATTAGTATTCTCCCCTCTTCATCTGCATAGATTTGTTTGGGATTCATCTTTTCTTTAATATAAAGGGCTATTCCTCTTTTCTTTTGAGATGCAAGTGTAAAATAAAGTTTGCCAATTTTTGGTTGTTCTAGAATTTTGGATAATAATCTTTTCAGCCATCCTCACCACTCTCTGCACTGCCTTCCTTATCTTCTAAGAGCAGAACGCAAAATGATAGAAATGTGATGGTTATTAAATCTCCCTAATAATATGTTCTAGAGACACATGGCAGGTTTAGGGGTTTCCAGATTCATCTTCCATTAATTGGATAAGGCAAGGGATCTCCTAATACATTGGGCAAATATGGCAGGTAAATTCTTTCTGTTGTTGACAATCTCATAAGTAAGTCTTATTTCTAAGGCAGGGAATGGTATTTTGAACTGTACCTGGAAAAAAACAATATATTATCAGTATTAGACAACTACGGTAAAGTCCCATTATCATACAAGTTATTGCATTTTGCATCAGTCAAAATTTCTAAGTAACCCAAAGCCATCCCCAAGTAATCCAGTTTGAAATAATAAGAACATGAGTAATTATTGTTAAGGTCTCCTCCTCTAGAAATGGCCAGAAAGGCGAGAAAGCTACTTGATCCCTCTAGTCATAGTTTTATATATGGCTCCTTATTAGAAGAACCACCAATCCAGGAGGATTCTCAAGTCGTGGGTTTACTTCTTCTTGGTTCAAACAAGCTAATCCAAAAATAGAGCATGGGCCACTAACGTCACCGAAGCATCTGAACAAAGAGCCACTCAATCTGAATGAAGCTTGATTTCTTTTCATGTTAGAATATCCAGAGTGCCTACTACAATATTTCCTCTTTTAGGGCAATCCCATCTGGCACTCCTGTCATTATTGATTTTCAGAAATCAATGATCTTGCAGAGTTGCTTGCTGTAGTTTTGGGATGCTGGATGAAAATTGAGATGGTCCATTTTAATTGGTCCCCAATCCTTGTGGAAAATGGCAGTAACAACCAGCTGTGGGTTGACCTGGCAGTGATATGATTAAGATCAAGGATTAAAGCTTCATCTGCATATGTGTGGGATCTAGGTAGCGCACAAAACCACGTCTCTGCCAATCCGTGGAATTTTTTTCCCACAGAATTGTTCCCTGGGGCCCACATGGAGGCATGTGGATATGAGAACATGACATCTGTCTGAAACTTATTAAAATGCATCTTTTCTTGCTACTGCATAATTTGGGAAAATATGTGATTAAGAGCTCTGAAGCTCCTTTTGCACAGCTCTGCTATTTGAAAGAAAGCCCCTACTTCTGCGATATTAATGATCAGCCTGAATGACTTGGTTTCTTCCTCCCAATTGGAAAAACAAAGCAACTTATAAACATTACTGCTACTGACAAGAATGGAGAGCGGAGGTGTGAAATATATGAAATGTAGCCTTCTACTATGTTTTTGTTACTTCCAAAACAACAGTCTAGTGTTGTTCATCTTAGAGGCTTTCAGTATGTTAGGCTTTCAGTATGCTTGGTTATTGTAGGTGTTTGACACTTTAATCATTAGATCACCAAATTTGAAAAGCAAGTTAGTGAATTAGTCTTCCCCCTTTCTCTATTAAGAGCTGAACAGCTTTTTAAAAAGTTCTTGAGCCTCCTCAAGGAATATTTGTACTATTGTCTTTCCAGGGATTGTGTTGCATATCGTTTAGGAATGCAACACTTTTTCTGCAAGGAAAGGGTGTTTATTTTTATATTGCAGGACCTCCCAGGAAATATATACAGTGAAACATCAAACAGAAACATCCAACTTTAGAAACTTTATTTGACTTTCCCAAGCTGCTATTTTCCAGTTTGTTAGATGGGATGTCTTTTCTCTAAGCAGTTACAAGTTATCTACTCATACTGTGGTCTGTTCTAAACTGGAGTTATAAGATGAATATATGTGTAATTCTAGAAAATATGGAAAGGCTTGTGGCATACTGCAGATATTTGAAAAGCAGTATGATGATGATGGTGATGATGATGATGATGATGATGTTATCCATTCAGCTGAGTCTGACTCTTGGTGATTCTATTGGCAATTTCTCTCCACATATTCCGATCTTGCACTATTTCTTTGAGTTTTTTTATGTTCCAGCTGGTGTCAACTTCAATGGTATTTTAGCCATCATGTTCTTTGACAGCCTGGTTTCCTTTTCCTTCCAAACATAATTGGAAGTGAACTACTCTGCCAAAATAAGTGAGATGCAATTTTGTGATTTTGCCTTCTAGTGACATAACTCTAAGTACCTTAAATTAGGAAAGGGCAAATTACCAAGGCAGTGAGTGTGAATCTTTTTTTATTCATAGACAAATACTATTTTAGGCTACATGATACAATATTACATATCACTGTTTCAGGAAAGTTGACTAATTTATTAATTGACTAATTCTGATTTGGCTGTAGAAAAATGATTTTTTATTATATGTTCAGTGAAACAAGTAATATACCCTGAAGTATTTAATAGGAAAATGAGCTCATTATTATTATTATTTTTAAAAAGGTACTCAAAGTAAAAACAATTGTAATAAAGAAAGGAGAAGGAAACCAGAAATAAATTGCTTAAGTTTTAATTTCCAAAGGCACTGACAAAAAATTGTAGATCATCTGGCCAAATTTTTATATAATATGTTGACAAACAGTTGGAACAGTCAAATTTGATGACATCACAGAATTGGGAATAGTCATTACTCCAGAAGATCAAATCAGAATTCAGAAGGATCATAACAGGTTAAAGAATTGGCTGAATAGCAATAGAACTAGATATATATACTGTTCTATATTACTATACAGCACTCTCTAAATGGTTTACAGAGTCAGCAAATTGCCCGTAACCATCTGAGTTCTCATTTTACCAACCTTAGAAGGATGGAAGGCTGAATTAACTTTGAGCCCATCAGGATCGAACTCCAGGCTGTGGACTGCAATACTGCATTCTAACCACTGCACCACCAGGGATCTTCCAAACAATAGAATAAAATTTAAGAAAAATAAATGCAAAATTCTTAACAGAAGTAAAATATACTGATATACAATATAATTTCTGGGTTGGCAACAGTACTTTTGAAGAAGGTCTTGGAATAATAATTACACCATGAATAATGTAACAAATATGTTGCCCCAGTGAACTACCACACAGAGGGCAAAGAGAAACTTTGCTAATAAATAATATCAAATATATATTTACTTTTAATTTCTAATGTTAATACAACATTACTCATTTTTTTTCTCCCACACAACATAAAGAATATGCAAAAAAGAGGGGAAAAATATGCATATATTTAATCTGCGTTAAAGCTCTATGTTTTCAGGGTATATGAATAACTAGTCATGTAAATGTTTAAGATTGCACTCCTCAACATACTTACAAGGGAGTAAGACTCAATGAAGATCCTAGTATTTATTTCCAAGAAGACATTTACAGATTTATGTTGAAGGTTCCCCCCCCCCCAATATATCTTTGTTTCATTTTTGGATGGTCGTTTTTATTAGTAGTATTATTTTTGCTTAAAATGCCTTATTGTGGTTTATCCTATTATGTCTTGAAATAAATGTAAGATAACAATTATGAACAAAGCTGAAAGAAGCTACCTTTAGTTAACAAAAAAGGTAAACCACACAGAGGCATGGCCAATTTTAAAAAGTGCTTCATGTTTCCATGCAGAAAAGGCTATAGTTTCTTTCAGAATTTACATTACAAATCTTTCTATTGTAAAGCACTCAAAATAGCTTTCTAAAAATTAGTATCAGTTGGAAAAACCAATTAAATTGTGAACTATTTTATTTTTATATTATATTTTATACTGTGAAATAATTTCAAGTTACAGTGGAGAAGATTAATGAAAACAGCATGAAAGAACTATATTGCTTTTTATAATAATAATAATAATAATAATAATAATAATAATAATAATAATAATAATAATAATAATAATAATAAAGTTGGAAGGGACCTTGGAGGTCATCTAGTCCAACCCCCTGCTCAGGCAGGAAACCCTATACCATTTCGGACAAATGGCTGTCCAGTTTCGTCTTAAAAACTTCCAGTGTTGGAGCATTCATCACTTCTGGAGGCAGGTTGTTCCACTGGTTAATTGTTCTAACTGTCAGGAAGTTTCTCCTTAGTTCTAGGTTGCTTCTCTCTTTGGTTAGTTTCCACCTGTTGCTTCTTCTCCTGCATTCAGGCGCCTTGGAAAATAGCTTGACTCTATTTTTAAGAAAGAGTCAAGAAAATAGCTTGACTCCCTCTTCTTTGTGGCAGCCCCTGAGATATTGGAACACTGTTATCATGTCCCCCCTCATCCTTCTCTTCATTAAACTAGACATACCCAATTCCAGCAACCTTTCCTTATCCTCCAGTCCCCTAATCATCTTTGTTGCTCTTCTCTGTACTCTTTCTAAAGTCTCAACATCTTTTTTACATCGTGGTGACCAAAACTGGATGCAGTATTCCAAGGCATTGTAAAGTAGTATTAATACTTCACGTGATCTTGATTCTATCCCTCTGTTAATGCAGCCCAGCACTGTGTTGGCCTTTTTGGCAGCTGCAGCACACTGCTGGCTCATATTTAAGTGATTGTCCACTAGGATTCTGAGGTCCCTCTCACAGTTACTACTATTGAGCAAGGTACCTCCTATACTATAGCTGTGCATTTGGTTTTTCTTGCCTAAATGTAGAACCTTACTTTTTTCACCATTGAATTTTATTTTGTTAGATACTCATGTCTGTCAAGATCCTTCTGTATCTTAAGCCTATCTTCTGGAGTGTTGGCTATTCCTGCCAGCTTGGTATCGTCTGCAAATTTGATGATTTCCCCATCTATCCCCTTGTCCAAATCGTTGATGAAGATATTGAAGAGCACTGGGCCCAGAACAGAGCCCTGGGGCACCCACACTACACACTTCCCTCCATGTAGATGTGGTTCCATTGAGGACCACACACTGAGTACGGCTGGTCAGCCAGCTACGGATCCATCTGGTGGTGATGCTGTCTAACCCATCTATCTTATCAAGTAGTAGGTTGTGATCTACTTTATCAAATGCCTTACTGAAGTCCAAGTAAATTATATCCACAGCATTCCTCTGATCCACTAATTTTGTCACTTGGTCAAAGAATGCAATAAGATTTGTCTGGCATGATCTGTTTTTCACAAACAGATGTTAGCTTTTAGTAATGACTTTGTTTGTCTCTAGGTGTTCGCTGATTCGTTTGATTATCTTTTCCAGAATCTTCCCAGGTATTGAGGTCAGGCTGATAGGTCTGTAATTTCCTGGGTCCATTTTTTTCCCTTTTTTGAAGATGGGAACTACATCAGCTCTTTTCCAGTCCTCCGATAGTTCCCCAGTGCTCCAGGATCTTTGAAAAATATAGTTCAATGGTTCTGAGATCACATCTGCCAGTTCCTTTTAGATAAACATACACAGCCATAGTGGCAAGCATAAAGTTATTCTTAAATAAAAATGTATTAGTAAAAGTACAGATAATAAATCTCATTGTTTTGTTTTTGCATTTCTGATAGCTACCTTGGTAATATCCCTCTGGAAAAACTATTTTAGAAGAATTTTGATTTGTTGAACAGTCTACTGAATAGATTAATTAAGCACAGATGTTCCTAAGACATTTCCTGTTGCTTCTTCCATCTTTTCTGTGTTTGTAATTGTTTCTTGAAGTACACATTTTGCACTTTATTTAGTATAATATATCAACATTATTTTATATTATAGTTAAGTGGAGTCTGTATGTCTTTCTCTGTGTATATGAAAAACAATTTGGCTTCTGTGGAAGACTGAATGAATTATTCTCATGGGAAATAGTCTGGAAAAAGCAAGGTTCACATGCCTTTAGAATGAATGGAGAAAGTATTTAACTATAAACTGTTGGTTTCAATGGGGCTAAATTACAAAAAAAGCACTCCATTTGCTCTCAGTTACACTTCATGACTGAGATGTTATTTTCTTTATTGTGTTAATTTAAAACATGTTTACTTGATTTCCCAACTGAAAATATTCCAGAGCAGTTAAGTAAAACTAAATCTTGTTTTTCCTAGATCATATGTTCTTTTTAAAGATTTTAAGTTTTATCGTAAGATAAAATAAAGAAATAAATGTTACAAAAGTGAAAAAAGTATAAAGAAAGAAAAAAGTAGTGACTTCCAAATTTTCAGTGCAATAAAATACTAAAAAAAATACAACCTCAATATTTTGCTTTACATTTCATAGCATTTCAATCCTTTTCAATAATAACAAAATCATTCTTTTTATCTAATTGTCAAAACTTATCAAAGTTTCATTTTTTCAGTTTTGAACAAAAAGTAGAAACAAAACTAGAGACATTATTTTCTTTAATTAAAACAGTCAATTTCACCATCTCTGTTGACTCATCTCTTTACTATCCATTTTTCCATTGTGGGGAAAATGTGTCTGGTCCACTATTTCTTTTCTTAATCACAAATCCACCAGATATGATAAAAAGTACCTGTCTTGCAGTTGCATTTCCAACGTATGTTCTTGTACAAAACATTTACTTTTTCTACTGTTCAGCTAAAAAGGTTCACAGTATAATTTGGAAAAAATTTTTTTTTTAAAGTGCCATTTGTCTATAGATTTATAATCTCAAAACATGATAGAAAGTAAAATGAAGGAGTTAAAGAACAAAGGCATAAATTATTAAATATATATACTAATTCAGAAAGATACAGGAACCAATGGAAAATTCTTCTTATCTTTCTCTCTGCTGTAAGTCTGATGGAATTTCATAGTAGTTTCCTGAAATATTTTATATAAGCAAATATTATAGCCACTAAATTATTTGTTAAATATTTTTACAAATAATCACAAATAGGTTTTAATAATAATAATAATAATAATAATAATAATAATAATAATAATAATAATAATAATAATAATAATAATAAAAATAAAGTTGGAAGGGACCTTGGAGGTCATCTAGTCCAGCCCCCTGCTCAGGCAGGAAACCCTATAGCATTTCGGACAAATGGCTGTCCAGTCTCTTCTTAAAAACATCCAGTGTTGGATCATTCACCACTTCTGGAGGCAGGTTGTTCCACTGGTTAATTGTTCTAACTGTCAGGAAGTTTCTCCTTAGTTCTAGGTTACTTCTCTCCTTGATTAGTTTCTATCCATTGCTTCTTGTCCTGCCTTCAGGCGCTTTTGAAAATAGCTTGACTCCCTCTTCTTTGTGGCAGCCCCTGAGATATTGGAACACTGTTATCATGTCCCCCCTCGTCCTTCTCTTCATTAAACTAGACATACCCAATTCCAGCAGCCGTTCCTTATATGTTTTAGCCTCCAGTCCCCTAATCATTTTTGTTGCTCTTCTCTGTACTCTTTCTAGAGTCTCAACATCTTTTTTACATCGTGACCAAAACTGGATGCAGTATTCCAAGTGTGGCATTACCAAGGCATTGTAAAGTGATATTAACACTTCAGGTTATCTTGATTCTGTCCCTCTGTTTATGCAGCCTAGCACTGTGTTGGCCTTTTTGGCAGCTGCAGCACACTGCTGGCTCACATTTAAGTGATTGTCCACTAGGACTCCAAGGTCCCTCTCACAGTTACTACTATTGAGCAAGGTACCCCCTATACTATAGCTGTGCATTTGGTTTTTCTTGCTTAAATGTAGAACCTTACTTTTTTCACCATTGAATTTCATTTTGTTAGATAGCGCCCAATGTTCAAGTCTGTCCAGGTCCTCCTGTATCTTAAACCTGTCTTCTGGAGTGTTGGCTATTCCTGCCAGCTTGTGTCGTCTGCAAATTTGATGAGTTCCCTATCTATCCCCTCATCTAAATCATTGATGAAGATGTTGAAGAGCACTGGGCCCAGAATAGAGCCCTGGGGCACCCCACTACACACTTCCCTCCATGTAGATGCAGTTCCATTGAGGATCACATGCTGAGTATGGCCGGTCAGCCAGCTACGGATCCATCTGGTGGTGATGCTGTCTAACCCACATTTTTCTATCTTATCAAGTAGTAGGTTGTGATCTACTTTATCAAATGCCTTACTGACAGCCAAGTAAATTATATCCACAGCATTCCTCTGATCCACTAATTTTGTCACTTGGTCAAAGAATGCAATAAGATTTGTCTGGCATGATCTGTTTTTGACAAACCCATGTTGGCTTTTAGTAATGACTTTGTTTGCCTGTAGGTGTTTGCTGATTCGTTGTTTGATTATCTTTTCCAGAATCTTCCCAGGTATTGAGGTCAGACTGATAGGTCTGTAATTTCCTGGATCCATTTTCTTTCCTTTTTTGAAGATGGGAACTACATCAGCTCTTTTCCAGTCCTCTGGCAGTTCCCCAATGCTCCAGGATCTTTGAAAAATATAGTTCAGTGGTTCTGAGATCACATCTGCCAGTTCCTTGAGAACCTTGGGGTGTAATCCATCTGGTCCTGGTGATTTGAACTCGTCTAGGCTGGACAGGTGCTCACTTACCATTTTCTTGCCTATCTTAACTTTTGACTTTGGTCGCAAGCCTTAGTTCATTTTGAGCCTTAGCTTTTCTCACTTCATCTTTGCAGGCTCAGGCTATTTGCTGATACACATGGAAACATTTATATGTGAGGATATGCACAGATACCACATGCTTCAACCCCCTCCAATTTCTGTAATTTGGGTTATTGTTTTCCTTTCATCTCTATTTATCATATAGTCTGCTCAACCTTTTAGTCCTCTAAACCTTGCATGAAATTCTCTCAGTTTAGAGTGAAAACTATTTCTGTTGCAGATTGTCAGGTCTGTTTGTCTTTAACCCTGAATCCTGGATTTTACTATCTGCATTTTGCATAACCATGTGTCCTGAATATAGATGTGACTATCATATCTGTTCTCATCTCTACATTTATCAGATATTGAGTACATAGAAATTATAACAATGATGATATTTAAAGCACTGTATGATTTGAGATCTCAGAAGTTGAAGCAGATCTTACTTTACCTATGTAATAAGTAATTATTGCCTAAGTAATAAGGTATATCATGTTAGAAGGTATAATAGTTTGTGGAATTTTGCTTGCTTATTTAAGACTTCTTTAAAAAAAAGATTCCTTGCTCTTCCCTGATTGTGATCTATTCAAACAGGACAAGTTAGAAATATGTTTAATAAATAAATAAGATGATAAGATAATAATAAAGAAACAAGACTTCGTTATTTCAGAGTTTACAGTCAAATCATTTAACAAATAGGGAAGCTGATAGGACTGCAACAGACTTGGAGCTTTATTATTGACTAAGCAAAGATGCAAAGACTTTTAGTAGGTTTGTTGATCACCAACATCATAAATGACAGGTCAGTGGCATTCATTAAAACAAACCAAAGGTTTTATATGCCTAATTATTTTCTTCCATTCACCTATAACATGATAGTAACAAATTGGCAAATTCTCATCTTACACACCAAAGACCTCAAATGTAATAATCAAATATGGTAAAAGCATAAAAAGTGTAAAAGCAACAATTACATAGGAGTGGCAAATTGTTCGGAGCTAAGGAAATTTCACACTCTGACGTGCAATTTTGCCCTTATCAGTGTTAAATCTCTAGAAGTTATTCAGTGTAGATTTATGAGATTTGTTTTGCATGCTCATTTCCAAATTTATTCCCAATGAGTTAATGAGAGTTGACTTAGGATCTCATTCTGTTATTGATTGCCTTCAAACTGGTTATCTGAGAAGCAGATTATTATTATTGAATTCCTTTGCCCAATGTAACAAATTCAATTCTACTTATTCAGGAAATCTCTTTTCTCCTCTCAGCACAAGCAGTAATATTAATGCATCTGGAATAAGACATTTTCAAACTGAATTAACAGTTTTAGATTTTGATTTACAAATTGACAGATAAAAAGTACAATGTTAAGTTATTACTAGCTAGAGACAGAAAGAAATGGAGCCCCAACTGATCAGATAATAGCATTGTTGGGTGCTTGATATCCTGGCTTTCATTGACTGCGAAAATCTTGATGGGGGGGGGAGGAAGAAAAAAAGGCAGGACTAGCACAATGAGAAACTCACTGGTGCCATTGATCAGTGGGGGTAGAGGCTCATTTTTCTTTTTGTGTTGAAGTCAAACTACGTTTTATAATGCCTGGAGGTCCTAAAAAAAAGTGCAAAAATAGTATTTCATATTTGAATATTTCTGTCAGAGAAAGGAAAATGCAAGTGTACATTAAAGCATTTAGTTGAAAATGTTCAACTTTCAAGGCCACTGGAAATATCCATAATTTTTTGTTAGATTTATCACATATCTATATTTATATTTGAGATGAAGTTTAAGATGGCTAATAGGTGATTCTCCTTTCATATTATCTTAACAGCTCTGTGAAATGGGTTGGACTGAGTAAAGGATCAATAAGTTTCCACAATAACCTCAACCCGAATTTCCTTCATCTGACTTTGTAACTGCAACACTAGACTGCACGTGTAAAACACATGAAATGTATTTCGTTCAGAAAAATGTGTCAACGGAAAAAATAGTGCAAAATCTAAATCTTAGGTACTTAAACATTGGAATGGCATTTATTTTTATTTTACATGTTGAGTAGTTGCACATTTTGTATTAAAACTCAGGCTCATTGTTATCATGTAAGCTAGGGACAAGTGAGAGTTATTAAAACATCTTTAAAGGAAGACTGAGATGCTAAATAGTTGGGGGTTGGAGGAGGAGGAGGTGGTATACAATATGTGTACATGTGTATGTATGTACAACCCAGATTAATCCATAGTAGGATAAAGACCTCTTCATTGAAAAGTATGGAATCCTATCATTTCATGAAATGATATAATAAATGCTTATTGAATATGTTAAGGAAAAAGGTTATGGGGAGACCTCCGAAGTGTTAACTAGGTATTTAGATTAGAAATATGGAACATAGTAAGTGAAATAGGTAAACTCAATACAGGATTCGGATTTGTAGATCTATTTAGACGAAAGATTATTGAGGATTGCTATGATTGATTTAGTTGTATT
>NW_015386430.1:2199237-2209374 GCF_001527695.2 Protobothrops mucrosquamatus
CAAAAAAAAAAAAGTATGGAATCCTGTGAGGGCTTTCTCAGCTGAGATTGGTGAGAAAACGAATGGAAGATTGGTGCTTGCTTCTACAGAAGTCTTCTTGATCTAGAGCCTCCACTCTCCCCTTTTGAAGGAGGTCTTCAAGAAGGTGGCATTCTTCCAGATCCCAGAAGAAAAAATAATCTGGATCTAGTTCAAATCTAGTTTCAAAACTGGAGATGAGTTGTAAACAACATTCATCCTCCTCCTCATTAGGTCCTGTGCAGAGCAGATTGGGCAGCAAGTGTTTTCCAGTCATTTCAATCATTTATAGCATCTTCGGCATTGCCCCAAGGAATACTAATAATGTAAAATATTATAAGTGTTAATACACAACATTATAGATGATGAATGAAAGCATATGAATGGAGAAAATGCAACTTTTCTGATCAGTGGATCTATCAGAGGCTTTCAATACCACCAGTAATGGTAACTTTTTAGACTGATTGCAAGGATTGGAACTGTAGCATTATGGTGGTTCTATTTCTTCCTGAGCAGGTAGATCTGGTTGTTACTAGTGGAGGATGAGAGGTTGAACCTTTGACCATTCTGGTTGTCATGGTTCCAATAGATGAAACCCATCAAAAGAACTTCAAGGAAAGAATTCTTCCTTAAAGAACATTTTAATCAGGAAATAAAGTATCGGCACTACATAGTTGAACCCAAAACTAAATTTCCTTCCCCTGGATACAAAGTAACACATTGCAATTCCCACCCCCAATAAGCAGTCATAAATCACATTCTCCAATTAGCCCAAAACTCGGGCTTTCTCTCCAGCTCCTCAACCCACCAAACCATTATCAGTTCGTCCTTGAGTTCCCACAGAGCAGCATTATTATTATGGCTAGCTGAGTTCAAGCATTCATCCCAACCCGCCTTCTGCACCTAATTTCTAAAAGAAGAAAAAGCATGTTAAAAGCAAAGCGGAAATGGCTATAATTTTCATCAGTTATCAGAACGGGAACATCCTATGTTTTCAGTGTTGACACTGGTGTGTAATAGAAGGCTTGGCCTTCTTTCTGCCATCCCTTCCTCCTTTATTATATCTCTACAAGAAACTGCTGGGAGAGGAAATTCATTAGTCCAGAATGAGATAAGATCAATAACCTGGTAGTACCTAGTTATATATATATCTACTCAAGGTAAGCAAGAGTGTTAGACTGTTTAGACTGATATAGTATCAGATTCAGGATAACACTTCCATTCTTTTTGTGCCTTCATTAATCAATGTTAATGATTGCATCATTAACCAAGATCTGGTTTATGATATTTGCTAGTATAGTTCTAAATTTCTATGCTCTTTCACAGTGAGCATAACCAGGTGGAATTCCAAATCATTTGTGCATGGAATATATAGAGAGAGATTAAGTCTTGTTTGCCAGAATTTTATACTAAAATCAGTGGAACCACTTCCACGAGCAAAGCTAATATATGTGCAAAGCAGACAATTATTGGTCTGTTTTCTGAGAGACATTAAGGCATGTGCTTTGCATTCTTAACTCCATTCCAAATATTCTTAATGAGTCCCTTCTGGTGTAGACTGGGAGAATTTATTTCTAGCCTTATTTCCAAAGTATGCATGGTATGAATTTGAAACCCAAATATAAGCTGCACGAAAGCTCCACTGTCTGCAGATACTGCTTCAGTATTTACAGAAGAACCATAATTTCAAGTTCTTGAAGGAAAACAGTCATGGCAGTTCATGGAACAGTACACAGCTA
Source organism: Protobothrops mucrosquamatus (assembly GCF_001527695.2). NCBI lineage: Eukaryota > Metazoa > Chordata > Lepidosauria > Squamata > Viperidae > Protobothrops > Protobothrops mucrosquamatus. The sequence continues at coordinate 2,200,995 of NW_015386430.1, forward strand.
GCAGTTAATTCAAGACCAGCCCAATGATTCGGCAATGCTTTGATTCATCAAAGCCTGGATGATCAGTGAGGCTGGCTCCTCATCCAGCATCTCAGTGACTTTATTCCTGTTTCATACTGTTAGGGATGCTGACAGGCCAACCTCAGATGAATAGTTGGCTGGTTCATATAAGGCTGAAGCAAAATTATCATCTTCTCCACCCACTATTTCTGGGTGATAAAAGTTTGTGTGAGAATTATTTCAACTCTTTCAAGACCGAGTTAGAAAAACAAAACATCAAGTTACTCCTCTTGGCCTTCTAAAATTCAGCATAATGTCCTTAGAATAGTATACCCCTCCAATGTTCCAGGAGGCTTCAGGAAAAGAAGTTATGGCTATTGGGGAAAATTGCTTTTTTCTATTCAGAATGCCTTTCCAATGAATGCTACATTATAATGTTATGTCCTCCCATGGACAAAATGAAGAATTAAACATAATAGCCAACAGATAGTGACAGAGGGTAAGAAATAAATATCATATTCAACACTGTGTGCTTATACCGCTAAAAGAAAATATTTTTTGTCACTTCAAACCAGTATTGATCCCTAGAAACTATCTAGATAACTCCCTGCAATTTTCCTGGCAACATTTTTCAGACATGGCTTGCCATTGCCATCTTCTTCCTAGGAGAAGAAAGAAAAAAGAGAGAAAAAAGACTTTTGCTGAGAATCACCGAGCTGCTTTTGCCCTGAGGCAGGACTAGAACTGATCATCTCCCAGTTGCTAATCTAATGCATTTAAGTCCTATGCCAAGCTGGCTTTCACCATGGCAAACTCTTACCTTATCGCATAGCCCCTTGAACTTGGATCATGAGTACACTGTAGTTTGAGCTCACACCTCCAGACGTTCACTCAAAAATTGTTTCATTAGTGGAAATGAATAACAGAAGAACTTATTCTGAAAAAAGGTAGTAATTGCTTTGGGGAAACAGTATTTATCAGAGTTTGGTGGTAATATCATTCAGACCAAAGGGAAGGGTGCAGAGAAGTAACTTAGATATGATTAGTTTGAGGCGCAGTTATCTCTAGGCATCCAATATCTTCATGAATGTGATTTCTTACACAAGTATATTTCTGTTGGGTTTTGTATATGTACTAGCAAAAAAGCAAATATTACAAAAAAGAGAGCAGTTTCCACAGCTCTTTCATCCAAAGAATAAAGGTCCAAAGTCTACACCACTGGTCTGTGATGGCTATGAATAACACACTGGCCAGATTGTCCTCAACAGTGCAATGTTCACATTTTTCAGGAACCCACTTTTATTTCTCGGTCTCATTCTCTCTTGCTACCCCTCCCCGCCCAAGAAAAATTTGATTTTGGAGAAGGTTTCATCAACATTGAACTTCTGGCACATTTTCTTTTAGCAAACAACTGGATTATAGGGGCAGTTTGCAGGAAAGAGTTTCAAGCAGATGGGAATGCTGGATAGCTAACTTCTGATTGCAAGATTTCAAATACTTGCTGGGGCCCAGGAGCAAAGCCTGGTTTTCTGCCATGTCAGGATGGATGGATGCTGAGACACAAATATAATAGTTATTCCACATGACCCCTTTTTCTTCTGTCTTTTGGCTCTCTATAGCCTGCGTGGGCAGCTAAAACGGAACTATGTGAACTTTTGTTGCATAATGATCTTCTAGCAGCAAGTTAAATCTAGTACCACAGTATACTTGCATTGGTTAATACAGCTCTGAGATGCTCATTTCATAAAAATACTGCTGTTAGCTTCTTACACAGAAAGTCAATCAATCAATTTATTATTACAGCCAAAGGCCAACACATAAATTAAACATTCAAATAAAACAAAACTAAACAGAACCAACACAAGAAGACATAGCAATATATTACAATTAATGATGTAATCAATGGGTGACCAAGGTCTGCCTAGCTTTACAGACAGTATAACAAAACCTAGCTACCTTCAGAAAAACTGAATCATACTGACCTGACAATAAAAACACATTGAGTATAGTCTAATGCTGGATAAAAATACGTAATAAAATTAATTATAAAAGATTATTAAAAAGATCTAAAATGTTTATTTATGTTTTTGGTGAATCCCAAATGCTGCTGCGCAGAATCTAGCCACCTGCACCGTGATCACTGCCTGCTCGTCCTTAAGCAGCCACTGGAGAGAAATACTTTCCGAACGACCAGGATACCTATCAATTATGGGGAGGATATGGTTTTCCCAAATAGCTCTGTAGAAGGAATATCGAAGGAGTATGTGTCCAATGGTTTCCACCTCTTCTGAGCCACAGGAGCAGAGTCTTTCAGCCAATGGTGTCTTTTTATACTTGCCTTACAGGACGGCCAATGGAAATGCATGGCACCGTGCAAGCAAGAATGCTTTCCGGTGGTTTACTGACTAAGATACCTGGCAGGTGTAACCATGTATCTAATAGAGTCTGGAGCCAGAAACAGCAGTGCTATACCTAAGTCCGCTTGCCTCTCGATGTCCGCTACCCTTTGACACAAGGTTTCTTTTGCTTGGTAGTAGTCCAATTTGAGAATTGAGGTTGAGGAGAAGTTTGGCAAGGTTGGACTTGACTGCCTTGATCCATGAAGAGAAGAATTTATCTTGAATAATTAATGGAGCTAGGCCTTGCAGAAAGCAATTAAGACTTAGCCAGATGTTTAAAGAAGCTATATAGATTCTTGCTTCGACTTTTATCAATCATGTCTCCAGGCGCAGAAGTGCGTTTGGGACACAGTGCGGCATCTGGAGAATTGTTCTGATAAATTTGGATTGAATTCTTTCCAGTAGTGTAAAACATAAAGCTGGGGGTCTGAGCAAGGTCCCGTAGAGAAGCTGTGCTAGTGACTTGGTTAGAAAGAGCTTAATTGCAGCTGGAACATAGTGTCCTCCCTTTGTGCAGAAAAAATTAAGAATGGCATTCGCTGATCATTGGCCAGAAGCAGCCATGTATTCTCCATGGGCTTTTTTTGAGCTAGTGGCATAGATGACTACCCCTAGGTACTTAAAGGTGGTTACCTGCTCTATTTTGTGGCTATTTAAATGCCATGAGTACCGTTTTGACCTTTTTGCAAAATCCCACCATCTGCTTCTACAATTGCCCAAAGATTATCTCCTGCCATTAGAAGAGTGATCTGTTTATATGGGATGCTGCAAGAAATATTATCCTTGCAAAAACTGATGAGCCAAACAATATCACACCCATGATAATATGTGTCTTCTGGACAGTTGTACAGTTTGTAAACTTATACCTTGGGTCTCACACTTGCCAGAAAACAAATGTGGGAGAACTATAATTCTAAATGTAGTAAAAACAAGTAGCAGTAGCTGATGGATTAGTGAGGCAAACTGAGGACATTTCCAATTGCAATTGTGTTTCTTTGGCAGTGGGTCAGGCAACCTCCACCCCCAGCAGTGCATGCCATCTTTTGCTAAATTCAAACAACCCATTCTGATACCCTCTTGGGCAGGCAGAAGTGGTGATGACAGGCATGATTGGTTTCAATTTTCTGCACACTTCTGTTGCATATAGTAGATGATGGGAAGTGTAGTTAAATCAGATATCCCAGTAGCAGTCAGGAACTATATCTGCTTTTAATATTTGAAGGCAGCATGAGAGACTAAATTGGCCTTTCTCATTGAAAAAAAAAGAAAATAAATATTTTATACTGGGCTATCTGTGGAATTGTTTCTAATTTCTGGCCCTGTGAAGGGCTGAAAAAAATGCAAGGGAAATAGGCCATCAAAAGTTCCACCCAGATATAAATGTTTCCTTTGAGGAGCTTTAGGATTTAAGGAGAGATGCTTAGAACGACCCAATCATTTTTGATTGATTAGGTTCCAATGTAAGAATTCCTACAGTAGAAGTGAATATGAGCTGTCCACAAGGATATTCTCTTGTTCAGGTTTCATTAATCCACAGAGATTTTCCAAGTAGGATGTTGTGTAGAAGAGGAATGGAAGAAACAGTGTCTGAACTCTTTGACATTGACTTGCTGTCTTTCAAGAAGTGGGATGGAGTGTAAATATGATTCTCTTAACATGTGTTTTTATAGCATAAGTGAAAGGGGGGGAATCTACCATTAGCTTCATCAGAAGAGTATTAGGAGGAAAATGGTGAGGAAATGAGTGGGATTTTTATTATCTCCAGAACTATGGCTCCAGATTTAAATAGGATAATGAATGAAGCTCTTTGAGGTGGGTATTATGGTCACAAAATCCTTAAAAAAATTATTTTATGTGGTTATAGAAAACATACAACTGCTCTGCAGTTTTCTTTTCAGCCTTTACATTCAGTGATCTCAGAACCACTGAACTATATTTTTCAAAGATCCTGGAGCACTGGGGAACTACCGGAGGACTGGAAAAGAGCTGATGTAGTTCCCATCTTCAACAAAGAAAAAAAATGGATCCAGGAAATTACAGACCTATCAGCCTGACCTCAATACCTGGGAAGATTCTGGAAAAGATAATCAAACAACGAATCAGCGAACACCTAGAGGCAAACAAAGTCATTACTAAAAGCCAACATGGGTTTGTCAAAAACAGATCATGCCAGACAAATCTTATTGCATTCTTTGACCAAGTGACAAAATTAGTGGATCAGAGGAATGCTGTGGATATAATTTACTTGGACTTCAGTAAGGCATTTGATAAAGTAGATCACAACCTACTACTTGATAAGATAGAAAAATGTGGGTTAGACAGCATCACCACCAGATGGATCCGTAGCTGCTGACCGGCCGTACTCAGCGTATGGCCCTCAATGGAACCGCATCTACATGGAGGGAAGTGTGTAGTGGGGTGCCCCAGGGCTCTGTTCTGGGCCCAGTGCTCTTCAACATCTTCATCAATGATTTAGACAAGGGGATAGATGGGGAACTCATCAAACGTGCAGACGACACATGCTGGCAGGAATAGCCAACACTCCAGAAGACAGGCTTAAGATACAGAAGGATCTGGACAGACTTGAACACTGGGCACTATCTAACAAAATAAAATTCAATGATGAAAAAGGCAAGGTTCTACATTTAGGCAAGAAAAACCAAATGCACAGCTATAGTATAGGGGATACCTTGCTCAATAGTAGTAATTGTGAGAGGGACCTCGGAGTCCTAGTGCAGGGCTTTTTAACATTTTCACCCATTGTACCACTTTTAGGATATGGCAATATCCGAGAACCACCAGTTGCCTAGCAAGGTGTCAAAAACTTGATGACAAAAAAAATGGAAAAAAGTGATAAAGTACAGGTAGTCCTTGACTTATAACAGTTCGCTTAGTGACTGTTTGAAGTTACAATGGCACTGAAAAAAGTGCCCCCCAAGCCACAGCCGAGCAAGACACCTGCCTGCCTGCCCGGCGGCGCTCTTCCTCCTGTCCGAGGTTTTCATTGTTGTGAGCATTTCTGTTGAGGATTGGCAGCGGGGGTGGGGTGGGGAAGTGTTTGGTTTTTATTCCCCTGTCTGCTGGGTGGTTGCAGCAGGTTTTGGTCACTTCACATGACCTTGGGACGCTGTGACCGTCATAAATATGAATCAGTTGCCAAGCATCTGAATGTAAATCACAAGACCCTGGAGATGCTGCAACATTCCAGCTGATTGGCGCTTCTTCTGGGCTCAGCAGAAGCACCAGGATCAGTGCAGAGCTCCAGCTGGAGCCTGGCGCTGATCCTGGCACTTCCACTGAGCCCTGACAGTCCCAAAGAAGCGCCAATCAGCTGGAAAGTGGCACTGATCCTGTGCTTCCGCTGAGCCTTGACAGCCCTGCAGCTCCTGCCATCTCTCGCTCAGGCTTGTGCAGTGCTGCCACCGGTTCAGCTCATTCCCCTCCCCCGCTACCACTTTTCTAGGATGGTCGCGTACCACCTGTCAGGTGCCAATGTACCATAGGTGGTACCCATACTACTGGTTGAAAAGCCCTGTCCTAGTGGACAATCACCTAAATATGAGTCAGCAGTGTGCTGCACCTGCCAAAAAGGCCAACACAGTGTTAGGCTGCATTAACAGAGAGATATAGTCAAGATCGCGTGAAGTGTTAATATCACTTTACAATGCCTTAGTAAGGCCACACTTGGAATACTGCATCCAGTTTTGGTCACCATGATGTAAAAAAGATGTTGAGACTCTAGAAAGAGTACAGAGAAGAGCAACAAAGATGATTAGGGGACTGGAGGCTAAAGCATATAAGGAACGGCTGCTGGAATTGGGTATGTCTAGTTTAATGAAGAGAAGGACGAGGGGGGACATGATAACAGTGTTCCAATATCTCAGGGGCTGCCACAAAGAAGAGGGAGTCAAGCTATTTTCCAAAGCGCCTGAAGGCAGGACAAGTAGCAACGGGTGGAAACTAATCAAGGAGAGAAGCAACCTAGAACTAAGGAGAAACTTCCTGACAGAACAATTAACCAGTGGAACAACCTGCCTCCAGAAGTGGTGAATGCTCCAACACTGGAGGTTTTTAAGAAGAGATTGGACAGCCATTTGTCCGAAATGGTATAGGGTTTCCTGCCTGAGCAGGGGGTTGGACTAGATGACCTCCAACATCCCTTCCAACTTTACTACTACTACTATTATTATTATTATTATTATTATTATTATTATTATTATTATTATTATTATTATTATTATTATTATTAATCGCACAGTCAGCCAGATGTTCAGACTGGATTTGGCATTTTATCTACTTATCGAGACCCAGGACCTGGGATAGGCAGATGTGGATGTTGATGGTATTACAGATATCGTCGCAGGATGGAAGCAGTTCCTAGTAAGGCCGCCTTTTGCAATTGACTAATAGCGAATTTGTCAATGCCAATGGTGTTCAAGTGGTGCTCCAGTTGTTTTGGGATTGCACCCAAGGCATCTATTACTATTTGTACTACCCTTGCTTGCTTTTGCCACAATCTTTCTATTTCTATTTGTAGGTCTTTGTATTTTGTTATCTTCTCCAGTTTTTTCTCGTCTATTCTGCTGTCTCCAGGCACTGCCACGTCCACTATCCAGACTTTTTTGTCTTTCTTATCGACAATTATTAAGTCCGGGGTGTTATGTTGCAGGTGCTTGTCTGTTTGAATTCTGAAGTCCCAGAGCAGTTTAATTTTATCATTTTCTATGACTTTCTCTATTTTATGATCCCACCAGTTTTTGCTTACAGGCAAATGATATTTCTTGCAGATCTTCCAATGCACCATTGTTGCTACTTTGTCATGCTGCTGCTTGTAGTCAGTCTGTGCAATCTTCTGGCAGCAGCTTACAGGTGGTCCACTGTTTCTTCAGCTTCTTTGCATAGGCGGCACTTACTGTCTGTTGCTGTCTTCTCAATTTTGACTTTATATGCATTTGTCCTTAAGGCTTGGTCTTGTGCAGCCAGAATTAGTCCCCCGGTCTCTTTCTTCAATTTTCCTGCTCTTAGCCATTGCCAGGTCTTGTTATTATCTACTTTCCCAGCTATTTTTTTTAATGTACTGGCCATGTAGTGCTTTGTCTTCCCATGCCTCTATTCTGTTCTTCATTTGGTCTTTCTTGTAGGCCAGTTTGGTCTCTCCTGTAGTCAGTAAGCCTTCCTGATATACTAATTTCAGTGCATCTTCATCATTGTCCTTTAGATATTCTTCCAAAGCCATTTCTTCTTCTTCAACCATCTGATGTATTTGCAGCATTCCACGCCCACCTATTTGCCTTGGTAGATAAAGTCTGTCAATGTCACTTCGTGGATGAAGGGCATGATTCATTGTCATTATTTTTCTGGTCTTCCTATCCATTGCTTTTAGTTCTGCTTGAGTCCAGTCCACTATTTCAGCTGTGTATCTAATGACTGGAATTGCCCAGGTGTTGATTGCCTTTATGGTATTTCCTCCATTGAGTTTGGACTTTAAGATCTTCTTCACTCTCTTGATGTATTCACCTCTAATCTTTTTCTTGACTTCAGTGTGCTTGATGTTGTCAGCTTGAAGGATACCCAAGTATTTGTAGTAATCTTCCTCATTCAGACTCTTAATGTTATTTTTGTGGGGCATCTTGATTCCTTCAGTTTTCACTATTTTTCCTTGTTTGGTAATAAGTGTGGCACACTTGTCCAAGCCAAACTCCATTGCAATATCTTGGCTATATATACGGACAGTGTTGAGTAGCGATTCTATTTCAGATGATGTTTTTCCTTCAATATAAAATTTTTATTGTTTTCATCATAAAAGAAAAAGAAATACATCACAGATATTACACAATGTTATATCCCATCCCCCCACCCCCCGGACTTCCCAAACCAAACCTAGGCTAATATTCAAATACAAGTAAACAAATATTAATATCTCTAACTCCTCTAAACTTAAACAATCCATCTCCTCCGTATTAATAAAAATTATTCATTTA
>NW_015386430.1:2211919-2242627 GCF_001527695.2 Protobothrops mucrosquamatus
CTCCCAGTCTCTCACCATTGACCTGCAACTGTGTCTTCCATTGTGCCATCGATCTTTGCACAAATTTTCTGATGTTTCTACTGACTCCTATTATTTCTAGGCACCTGATTATCCAGTCATGTGGCAGAGAGTCAAATGCCTTTTTGTAGTCAATCCATGCCACATTCAGGTTGGTCTTCCTTTTCTTGCAGTTTTCCAAGATCATTTTGTCTATTAGGAGTTGATCTTTTGTTCCTCTGCTATTGGGGCAGTTTCCTTTCTGCTCAGGTGGAAAGAGATCATTTTCAATTAGATGCTGTTGTACTACATCAGCTACCACACCAGTTAGCAATTTGAAAGTTGTTGGTAAGCAGGTAATTGGCCTGTAGTTGCCTGGTGTTGCTCCTTTTGCTGGAGTTTTCATTATTAGATAGGTTTTCCCAGCTGTTAGCCACTTTTCAATTTCTCCTCCTTGTAGTATATTGTTGAACTGTTTGGCAATGAGTTCATCAATATACTACAAGGAGTAGAAATTGAAAAGTGGCTAACAACTTTTAAATTATTATTATTATTATTATTATTATTATTATTATTATTATTATTATTATTATTATTATTAATAATAATAATAATAATAATAAGATACTGTGAAAGATTTAACAGCACAGTTTTGCATACAATTTTAATGAGTTTATTCTAATACATATATATTAAAAGTAACTTGCAAAAGACCATATTTATTTACAAGTTGGGTAGAAGATTTGGACACTGAAAGTGCAGCTTTTAGTCCAACTCTTATGAACAGGATGATCTGCATGTGCATTGAAGATTTGATAATACAAAGGAAAACAAAGTAGGAATACTCACAGCTTTTACCCAATAGCTAGGTATTCTTCCTTCTCCAACAGTTTCTTTCCAGGGTGTTTTCTTCAAGTACGACATTTTGTACTTTTCTTGGCTCTGGAATTATCTGTAGACTGCAATTATTTCTTTGTTACATTGCAGTGTTAATTACATAAAAAGTAAAACAGATTGCCAAATATATGATGAGCTTATAATAATGTGGTGCTGTCTGCATATATTGGTCTATATTTCCCATAATCACTGCATAACATACTGGGATTTAAAACCAACACTCTAGAGGGAAGGATGTTGAAGAAGCATAGTAAACTAAATTATGACAGTTCTTGTGACTGAACTATTTTGGATTAAAATTCAACACTTCTGGGTTAAAAAAAGTACTGGAACAAGATTCTGGATAATCTACCTTCCTTCATTGCTGTAATTTATTTTTTAGCCTCTCCGTCTTTTGCTCACATCTTCAGTATCCCCTTTATTTGACAGTCTGTTCTTTACTTTTCAGTACTTTTCAGTAGAATATACAAGGAACATGCCAACTGATTCATCATAAATTCACCAGAATTTTCACAGAGAGTTAACATAATTTCCATTTTTCCTCCAGTGCTCATTCTTTCTTCACTTCTGCATTTTTCTTCATTGGCAAATTTATCAGTTCTCCACAGTGATTCAGTCATCCAGAACATGAACCAGTATCACCAACCTTTGGTAGTAGCGAAGTATTGGAACCATCTCAATGAAATGATATAAGTGGAACTGTGCAAGCATAATATTTGAAATCTTAATGGATTGTTTTCTTAATGGATTTAGCAACTTATACTTCCTTCCTCTTCTCTTCTGCACAAACCAATGTGGGACTGAGTAGATGTTCACTTGTTTCCTTATATCAGGTCATCTAGAGTTTAGATAACGATGATGACAATGATTATAGGTATGCATGACTTTTATGGACATGAAGGCACATTCAGGCTCCCTGTGACATATCAAGGGTCACACCTAAATGATAACGGGGCCAGGTTTCAGTTGTTTGGGGTGCATTAAAGTAGTGAAATAGGCTTTTTGTCTTAGTTTTGCTACTAATAATCTTAAACTCATCACAAATGCAAAATAGGGTATGCAAAAGAGCTGCTCCCCCTCCAATAGCTGGGGTTTTCTTGCTATAAGAGAAGAGATGTGAAGAGTTAGGAAGGGTAATTCTTTAAAGCAGAAGGATACAAACAGGGGTATCCTTCTGCAGAGAGAGGGAAAGAATGTGCTAATATTGCCCTGAGGGGCATAAAATATTTATTTATTTGTTTATTTATTTATTAATTACATTTATATCCCGCCCTTCTCCTTGCGGACTCAGGGCGGCTGACAATTGGATAAAATACTAACATATTATACATATTATACCTAATTAAAATTTGATTAAAACGAAATATTTAAATATGTCAAATTTAAAAGTAATTAAAACCCCTTTAAAATCCCTTAGGCCAGTCCCGCTAGCTGGAANAACTAATCTGATTAAAAGTAATTAAAACCCCTTTAAAATCCCTTAGGCCAGTCCCGCAAGCTGGAACAACCATGTCTTGAGGGCGCGGCGGAAGGAAGGGAGATCAGGGATCACCCTGATCTCTGGGGGCAGTTCGTTCCAGAGGGTGGGAGCTCCCACAGAGAAGGCCCTCCCCCTTGGGGTCGCCAGCCGGCACTGTGGGAGCTCCCACAGAGAAGGCCCTCCCCCTTGGGGTCGCCAGCCGGCACTGTCTGGCTGACGGCACCCTGAGGAGACCCACTCTGTGGGAGCGTACCGGTCGGTGGGGGGTAATCTGTGGCAGGAGGCGGTCTCGAAGATAGTACTAAAACATCCTACACTGTAGCAACACTTCACTCCAAAGCAGTATCAGTATTGATTAAATTTGTAACACAAAAAAAATAGCAATTTTTAAAGGAAAATAGATTTAAGGCCTTTGTTTTTAGAATCCAATTAAAAGCAATCAGTGCTGAAGCAAACTTTGGGACGAAACTCCTCAGAAATCGGGCCATACAAATCCACCAGAGAGCAGTTTGTACAAATCAAGCACGGTTGAAGTTGGTCTGCCCTTTAGGAAAGAATCCATCCCAGTCTTCTAGCTAAATCAGGTCTGTATTGCAAGAAGAATCCATTTAGGTGGGTTGTGCTCTCCTTTTCATCTCTATTACCAGTATGCACCATGTTTGCAAGGAAGAACAATGTCCTCACAGGAGGATAATTTGCTATTGTGAGCAAAAAAGAGAAAAATAATATTTGCAATTCCTTTTCACTAATATCCTGGTTGGATGTTGTGATATTTTTTTTTATTGATTCTTAGTACAAGAAAAGGAGGTTTCTTTTATGTGAAAAAAGAGACAACTTCAGTTTGAGTTTCAGTATTAAATTATTGTGGCAGAATCACATTATTTTAATAATTTATTTGGGGGGGAAACACAGTATCAGGGTGATCAGCCTGGCTGGGCACCCCACCCCCTAGTGTGCGCATAAGAAGTGGCGAGCGTGTGGCAGTCTACAGTGTCTGGCAGCAACTGCAGACCGCTGGCCCCTTGGCTGGCACACTCTGGGGCTGCGCAGCCTGATTCATGGGAGGCTCATGCAGTGGCACAAGCAGCAGGCAGAGGCAGAGGCACAGGGAGAGGCAGGTGGCTGCCTGCTCCAGCATGGCTGCAGGCAAGCCAAGAGACGGTGGGACAGAATTGGTGACATGTTGGGATCGTCTTCTTTTCACCCTGGGCTTCTGCTTCCATCTGCTGCCAGTGCCACCATGCGAGCCTCCCATGAGCCAGGCGGCCACCAGCACAACTGGATTGCCTGCCTCCCCCCATGCCTCTGCCTCTGCTTGATGCCAGTGCTGCCGCACAAGCTTCCCACAAGCCTCTCACGAGCCAGGCAGCTATGTGGTGCACCCAGATCGCCTGCCTCCCCCATGCCTCTGCCTCCACCTGCTGCCAGTGCTGCCTCCCACGAGCCTCCCACAAGCCTCCCATGAGCCAAGTGGCCAGGCAGCACATCCGGATTGCCTGCCTCTCCCCTGTGCCTCTGCCTGCTACTGATGCTGCTGCATGAGGACAACCTCCCACGGCCAGCCGCCCACTCTGTCCCACTGTCTCTCAACTGGCCAGTGGCCGCACCAGGGCAGGCAGCCATGCGACGAATTGGGATCATCCATTTCCTCCTCCACTTCTGCCTCTGCTTGATGCTGGTGCCACAGCATGTCAGGATTGCCTGACTCCCCCTGCACCTCTGCTTGGAGGGCCAGCCTGGTGGTTGCAGCATGCGGACTTGTTGCTGCCAGACACTTTCTCTTCCTACACACTCACACGTTCCTGTGTTGACCACGCCCACACACCCTGGGTTCATTTTGGGGGTAGGACTTATATTAGGCACATGCTAAAAATCAGGCTAGGGCTTATTTTCTGGGTGGGTCTTATTTTGGGAGGGAAGAAGGTAATAATTAACATATCAGGCTAGAAGCTGGGAGACCAGGAATTTTAAGTTCTGCTTTATGTCAGCTGGGTGACCCTGAGTAGGTCACTTTCTCTGAGCCCTAGAAAGGGCTTTTGAAAACCCTTATCAAGAAAACTACAGGGACCTGAGAATTAAATTGGCAGGAGGGAAAAAATCTACAGGTAATCCTCGACATGCAACCACAATTGGGACTGGAATTTTGGTTGCTCAGTGATATGTTCATTAAGTGAGTCAACATGTGACTGAAACTGATTTTACTATCATTTTTGCCATGGTTGTTAAGTGGATCTGGGTTGCTCTGTTGTCTTTGCTTATCACAAGCAGACTGGGAGCTGACAAATTGTGATTGGATGATCTCAAGATGCTGCAGTTGCCATGAATGTGAGCCAGTTGCTGAACATCTCATGATCAATTTTGATCATAAGACTATGAAGGTGGTATGACAGTCATAACTTTGAAGACTGATTGCAAAACGTTTTTTACAAGGACAGAGAACTACCTGTATGTAATTAACATATTTTTGTATTTATATAAAAGACACTGTACATGCCTTCCTAAATAATTGTGTGCCTCTGGAATTTAATTCCCTCTGCAATCCTGTTCCAGAGAGTCTTGAAGACTTGGCTCTTCTCCCAGGCCTGGGCTAGGGTACATAGAGTCTCTTCTGAGCTTTGCTGTTGGTCCAATTCACCATCTTGTTTCTATCTGCTTTAGTACCTTTTTGCTGATTTCTTTTAGTTGTATTATATTTAATTTTTCTGTTGATTTGTGAGCCACCTAGTGTTACTTCAAACTGCTCACAATTAAACAAAAAGTGACCGGGCTATCTTTGTCCTTAAGAAGGGATCCCAGGCAACAAAGAGCTTCTTCAAGTGGCAGTTGAAGTCTCTAACCTGTTCTTTCAGGTATTCCAATTGTACGCTCATTGCCACTGTAACTAAGTCCATCTCTTTTGCTTCTGGTTACCCTCTTCTTCTATTTCCATCCATCTTTTCCAGCATTAGAGCCTTCTCCTGGGAGCATATGTCCAAAGTAGGGTAATTTGAGCCCAATTATTTATACCTTGAGTGAGAATTCTGGATTGAATGTTTTTTTATATATTTCATTGGTTTGTTTTCTTGTTTGTCCACAGTATTCTCAGGAGTGTTCTCCAACCCCAAAATTCAAATTTTTCTTCTTCAAAGTCCAACTTAGATTCCACAGACTGTCTCAGTGAATACCTTGACTTGCACAATTCTAATGTTTGTACGCACAGTTCTGAAAATGTTTTCCAAGGAAGTTATGCCTATCTCAGCATTATTTTTCTGAAGTTTCGCATATAGTTTTGCTATACAGCAAGCATTAGTCATGTAATGATTTGCATACATCTTAATAGACATTTTCTTTGTTGAAATATTCTACTTGGAAATACATTTTGATAGAACCTCCAATATCTCTTTCTTGATATTTTGTCATTTTAACACTAGAGGGAGCCAATGCCCTACATTTTCTTTGTTATAAAATCAGATGCCATTTTACTTTGAAAATGGTTCTTGAAACAATACTAAAAAGTGTTTAGTATGTTCACAAATGCTTAAAATCTATTATGTGACAATATTCCTAGAATGCTACTTCTAATTTCAGGCAACATCGTAATGATGTGACCCACCACTGTACTATTGAATGGAATAATTACTCCACATCAGCATTGTGCCTAGGAAGTTTGCAGAATGCGACATGACCTTGTCCATTGGACTTTGTTTTACAAAATTCAAATCATTTGAATTTGAATTTGAACTTTGAAACAAACTTATATCCTACTTTGCTGCCAGCCTGTGAGTTTAATGAATTCCTTTATTAGCATTGTATCAATCTGATGTAATTTTTCTCAACTGTTTGCTCTCCAGATAACTTGAATTGCTACTGTTTCTTTCCAAGAAATCATAATTCTTCTCCCAGCTCTATGCAATCTCTCTCCCCTCCCCTCCATTTGTTCAGACTTAAAATGATATGTGCACTCAGGAATTTGAAGCTCTTTCTCTGTTTTTTTACAGACTTCAAACACATATCATGAAAAAGGATAGGGCTTTTATTAACTAGTTGTATACATTTTCATGCTGTTGAGCTCTTTGTGTGTGCCCATTTTCTTCACCATAATATTAGAATGATAATGATGATGATGATGATGATGATGATGATAATAATAATAATAATAATAATAATAATAATAATAATAATAATAAGTTGGAAGGGACCTTGGAGGTCATCTAGTCCAACCCCTTGCTCAGGCAGGAAACACTATATCATTTCAGACAAATGGCTGTCCAATCTCTTCTTAAAGACTTCCAGTGTTGGAGCATTCACAGCTTCTGGAGGCAAGTCGTTCCACGGATTAATTGTTCTCACTGGCAGGAAAGTTCTCCTTAGTTCTAGATTGCTTCTCTCTTTGATTAGTTTCCATCCGTTGCTTCTTCTCCTGCCTTCAGGCGCCTTGGAAAATAGCTTGACTCCCTCTTCTCTGTGGCAACCCCTGAGATACTGGGACACTGCTATCATGTCCCTCCTCGTCCTTCTCTTCATTAAACTAGACATACCCAATTCCAACAACTGTTCCTTGTACGTTTTAGCCTCCAGTCCCCTAATCATTATATTTATTATGACTGCTGTTTCTTTTTTTCCCCTAAGAACCCCCCCCCCTTTCAATTAGGTTTCAGGCCAGGTTATGGGAAAGAAACCACATTGGTTGCACTTGTGATAAGAGCAGGATGGAGGTATAGCATCCATTCTTCCTCTTCTTGAACTCTTGGTGGCTTTCAGTTCCATTGACCATGATTTTTGGGCCAACTGTGGGGTTTGGGGCATTTTGTACTGCTTTGGCTCTATTTTCCAAGGCCGGTCCCAAATGGTGTAGATAGAAAGTGAGAGGTCCAGCCCAGGACCACTCCTTTGTAGGATACCAGAGAGCTCAATATTCTCTCTGCTCCTTTTTAACATTTACATGAAACCACTGTGTGAGATCGTCTGACATTGCGGGTTGAGGTATCATCAGAATACAGATGACACACAGCTTTACATCTCCATTGCTAGTGACCTAAGGGATGCTGTGGCTACCCTTTCTCAGTGCCTGGAGGCTGTAAGGGTCTGGATGGGGACAACAGGCTTCAGCTGAACCATAGCAAGATGGAATGGCAGGGGACCTCTGGATCCAGGTGGTTTATCATCTTTAGTTCTGAATAGGGCTGCACTATCCCAGAAAAGACTCAGTACGCAACCTGGATGCATGACTTGAAGAGCAGATGGCAATCGTGGGTAGGAGGCCCTTTGCACAATTTTGTTTTTCTGAACCCTTTATGTCTTTATCTTGATTGTGAGACCCTACATATGGTCACTCATACCCTAATCATCTCTCAGTTGAATTACTGCAATGTGTTCTGCCTGGGGCTACCCTTGAAGAGTATTGGAAAGCTACAGCTGGTGGCACATATAGCACCACTGTTGCACAAACTGCATTGGTTATCAGTTTGCTTCCTGGTCCAAGTCAAGGTGTTGGTTGTTACCTTTAAAGTCCTTCATGGCACAGGTCCAGGTCATTTAAGGAGCCAGGTCACCCCAACAGAATTAGCCCATTCCAATTGTGCCAACAGAAGAGGCCTCCTACGGACCACATCTGCTAAAGAATTTCAACAGGCAGAGCTGAACAAAAGAGCCTTTTCCACTGTGGCCCCATCCATATGAAGCTCTCCACCACTGGAGGTGAGAACTGCTTCCACCTTTGTGGCCTTCTGGAAGGGTATTAAAGTTTGGTTTTACTGGTTGGCTTAGGGCCACAAGGGGGGCACTCACTGAGGGAGGTGATTAATGGGGTAAGAAGACCTCATACCCGTAACATCAGTCTCTTTGGTTCTGGTTTCTTCTGAATAATTTTAAAATTTGAATGTCCATAGTCTTAAATTTTTAAGTGTTTTTCTATTTCTCTTTTGGGGAGATTGGTGGCAAATAAATTTAATACTACATAAAATAAATAAAAAGAAAAAATAATTATTCTTTATAGAATGTTTTTCAATTTTTGTTCTGTTCTGTTTTTTTTTTTTTAATTTTGTTGAACATGCTTGCTATCTTCCTCAAATCTTCAGGCAAATGGACTTACGGGGTCAATCTAAGGAATATCATATCTGTGGACTTCAAAGGAGTCTGTGGACTCAGGATATCACAAAACTCTTTTGCTGCCACCTAGTGCCAGCACACGTGCCATCACACTCACCACAGATTTAGTAGTCCTATTGAAATGATACTCTAACAAAGTATATTTGTTTTTATTGGACTCCATTCCAAGTTTAATGCGGTTTGGTCATTGTAAGAATTTGCAGAGTAGTATTTCTTAATTTCAACATACATTTACTGCTGTCTTCCCCAATCTTAGGATTTAGATGAATTGGAGTATAACATTTAGACTTTGAAATGATTTTAAATTGCTGAAAATTATGGGTATCATTAGCCAGCATTTTGGCAGAATGTCATTGGGAAAAGCTGTTTTACTCACTGCTCTTCAGGCTCTGTCATCATACCTGAAAGCTTGGTGGTGGTGCTGGTGGAAGCAGCTGGTGGAATAGGCAAAAATAGGCTTCAGTTCAGCTTTGGCAAAACTATGCATCTCTAGATTTTAGATCTCTCCCTCCAGTTCTAAACACTTTCCATCTCTATCTCTCAAAGGGGTTGCATTACCCCAAACAGACCTGGTGTGTAATTTAGGGGGGGGGGAGTCCTCCAGATCTTTTTGCTCCCATTTGCGGAACAGGTGGCAGCCATGATTAGATGTGCCTTTGCAGATCGTTGTGTTATGCACCAATAGGACCTTTTTTAATGAACCCCTTACAATCCCTCGTGCTATTATCATCACATGGTGACTTGCCTTTCACTAAGCATGAAAAACTTGGCTCTGCCATCAAGCCTGGGGCCCTGATGTTGTCATTGAGCCCATTTCTTGATTATATTGATTTTGGGGTACTCTGGTTGTTCTCAGCTGCTATTTTATGTTATTTCTGTTTTTTTAATTCTTATGTTATTTTTATGTTTTTTAATTTTTGTTTTAATTGTTAGACACTCGGACTCATGTATAGGAGATGGGCAGCCATAGAAATTTATTAAGTAAATAAATGGCATTACCATGTGCTGTCCATGGGGCTGTCCTTCAAGAACATCCCAAAATTGCATCTGGTTCCAAATGCAGCAGCACAGGTAGTTATGGGCACCCCCTGGTGCCAGACATTATTACATCTCTGCATTGGTTATCAGTATTCTTCTGGGTGCCATGCAAGATGCTGGCAGTCACCGTCAAGGCATTGGGCTGTGTAATTTACAGAACCCTTGTTCCCTTGATTTTTTGATCTGATCCAGCAGAGGAGATAAGTATGGATCCTGTCAATCAAGAAGCATCATCTGGAAGGACCCAGGGAACAAGCTTTCTCTGTCACGGCACTTGCCCTTTGGGAACATTTATCCCCTGGAAGTTAGAGTGACTCTAGTCCTGCTGGCCTTCTACAATACCCCTGCCTTTTTGTGTTCCTGGGTATGGAAGTTGGCTTGTCAGAGCCTATGAAATTAGTTTGATTAGTTTAATTGTCAGTGGATTGTTTTTTTACCTGGCTGCGGGTTATGTATTTTATTTTATTTTATTATTGTTTGTGTTTTTAACTGCTGTTAGCTGTCCAGAGTCATCCTGTTGAGCAGGGTGGCCATATCAATTTAATAAAGCAAACATAAATATAGTATTCTTTTTATTGTGAACAACTGAATGTGAAAGTTTATACCCTTAATTATTTCTGAGGTCCCACATACTGTCAGATTATGTATTGGCTGGGCAGTTTAGACAAATAAAACAAGTATGTATCACCACTACCAAGGTTCCAGTAACCATTCTGTTTATAAACCATTTATATAAGCAACATTAATGTCTAATGAATGCAGGAATTCACAGGAGGAACTTGTGATGGTTTTTATACATTTTTAAAAATTGGACTCTGGGGGATGCCATTCACTCTTTTCTCTCTTGCAGGTCCTGTGTGACAGATATGTGTGAGTGCCCAGTTCATAAGAACTGCTATTGTGAGTCATTTCTAGCCTATGCCAGAGCTTGTCAGAGAGAAGGTCTGAAGGTCCATTGGAAACCTGAAGAAAATTGTGCTGGTAAGGAATTCACTATTTCCCATGCATTGCAGCATGGAGGAGGGTAAAGGAAGCTTGCAAAGCCCTGCTTTTGCTCCATTTCCCCTTTCTTTACTTCATATTGTATGCACACCAAATCTGCCTAAGTCTGTTGAATGGAGTACAGGCTGGAATTATTCTGGCTAATTAATAACATTTCCTGCTCTGCTTCTAGCTCATATGGAAATATGACTGTAATAAATCTGTCTTTATCAGAAGGGAAATAGAAAAGAGGAATAAATAAGTAAATCAACATTGCCTAATATACTGATCCTGCTAATAATTTAAGTTCAAGTAGTTGTAATTATGCTGAGAAGTACAACATTGCTTTTAAAACCCTGGGTGGAGTGCAAAGAGCACTTATTTTATGCTTGCTCAAATGCCAAGGTTAATTGTACATATCCAGCATCCACAGAGAAGCTTAACTAACACAGCTATGTGTTCATAGCTCTGCTTCTGCCCTTGAGCTTACTAAAATAATTCACATTCATATTTTCTTTAAAAAGTGTATTGAAAAAAACTCACTTTTTAAACCTGTTCTCAGCTAATATTTATAAACAAAGGAGTGAAAGCAATAAAACAGATGACTATGTAATATTTGAAGTGGGAAGTAGAAGACAGATATACATATGAGGGGGGGGAGTCTGGTTTTGGATGAATTGCTAAATTCATCTTTTTTTTTTATTGGCCATAGTCTTAAGAAACAAAGAATCAAAAGGTGAACTAAACAGGAATATAGGATCAGCATAGTTCAGAAGAATTTTCCAAGCATTTATAATCAAAAAGGAAGGTAGATGCAAAGGGCAACAGAGTGCCTGTGTTTATAATGTCTAAGAATATTCGCCTTTGGAAGACCTTGGAATTGAGCAAAAGAAATACAAGACGAATGAAAAGAAAGTTCTGTGAGCCTAACATGGAAAGTAAACTTGATTTTTTAAGGGAATAGAAGGATAGCTATGTTATTAATCTGCTACAGCAAAAAGAAATCAGTCTTAAGACTTACAGTACTAGAAACATTTGTGGCCCAGATATAGGTGAATACTTCCTGCATTCAGCTAGTAGGAATACTTGAGTAGCCCCTAGGGGGAAAACAAATAAATTCAGATTAGATCAAGTATAAATATAACATTTATAATAAATAAGTACAACAGGACCAGTGTTGTAATAGAATAGGTGCTTTCCACATGTGTTCGATAAGTTTCCATCCTTTCCAGGCTGCACAATCATTGTCTGAGCTGCTAGGGATTTGGAAAGATACAGTCTTACATACTATGTTGTACCAAGCATTCCATAATTATTTAAATCAAAATCAGTTTGCATGAAGAAGAAAGACTTTGAGAAAGAGAAAAAGAAACAGGTAGGAAAAAGAGGAGAGAATCTGTTTTGTTTGGCTATATGCTCTTTCAGTCCATGCCAGCCTCTGCCTTCAAACCCTCAAAATATCACATTGAAAATAAGTGTCCTTGGGCTGAAAAAGATTCTCCAACCAATTGTACTTAATTGGTGTTACATCCATAAAAGATAAATAGCAATTCAGCTGAGGTTCTGCTTAGTGTTGGAGCTGTTTATTTAACTCCAGTTGTTACAGTTTTAGAGACAGAAAAATATTTAGACAGAAACAAGAAAATAATGAATGATTTAAAGAGTCATGACATAAACAGATGTGGCCACTGTTGTAACACAGAAGCTGTTCTTCTGGATTCAAGAAGTTGATCCACCTCCTCCCCCCACCAGATCTCCCAAGTAAATTTTCTTAAGCTCCTTTGCAAGTTACTTTAAACAAACTCTGGTGTGGTTTCCAACAAAGAGGAGTGGGATTCAGACAGCAATTTCCATCATCTTGTCCTTTGCAAACTCAAATAAAAATATCAGACCTTTTGTAAATATTTACAATATTACAGACATACAAAACTGTGTCATCCTATCATATAAAAATAACTCAACAATGTTAAGTCATTGGGGGGGCGGAGCCAGCTGTCAGAGCGGGCGGCGGTGCGAACGGTCTCTCTGGCATCGCCAAATGCTCGTCCTCGGTCCATGGGGCTCATCCGAGCCGAGAGAAGCCTTGTGGGGGCTTCGGAAGGTGTGGGCGATCAGCTGCTCTGCAGTCGGTGGCGACCGATGAAGGGTAGCAGACAAACCCGGCACTGAGCGGATCGGGAAGAAGACAGTCAAAAATGGCCGCTGAAGCTGACAGCTGGACGGAATAAGCGAGATAATAGCAGAATGACGGTAAATTGGACTTGACCAAATTGATTCTTCCCAAAGCTCTGTGAGCGGTTCTTTTTGGTAGATGCATTAAAAGAGAAAGCGGAGAGGGGAAGCCTGGAAAAAAGAGACTGAAGGAGTGGAAGATAGCGGCGAGTGAAAGTGGCAGGAAGAGTGCCCGGAAGGGCCTGATGTGGAGGAACCAGGCTGCACCGATTAAAGACTTGGCGCTTTTAAAGCCACACAAAGGACACGAATTAATCTCATTTAAGTTAAGATTCCTGCTCTAGGTCCTCTGGATTTTTGCCTTTGACTGTTGTGTGGATTGGCTGGTGGAAAGGTGTCTGGTCCTTTCCTTTGTGTGTGTTTTTTCCTCTCCCGAAAGAGAGAGAGATTTGCATGACAGAAGGAACTGGAAGGAGTTAGAGACTGACAACTTTGGAAAGTACGGTTGAGGAGATTGCAGGTGGCTATTTGGACGGAATGGTGTGAGATAGAAGAAAGAAGAAAAGAGAAAGGATATTAAAGTGTGATTGAAGGGTTTACTGGATTATATATATATATATATATATATATATATATATATATATATATATATATATATATATATATATATATATATATATATATATATATATATATATATATATATATATATATATATATATAAAAGGGTTAACACTGGGCAAGTTTAAGGTTAATAGCGGAGATTGAACTATTAGGTTTTACACTTGTATTAGTATAATACTGATAGAGGTATATAGACGGAATATATCAGAGATACTGTTTTTGTTTGAACCCTTGAAAGGAGAATAACGTAAAGGAAGAGAAAGTGGAAGAACGTAAAGAGGGAAGTGGAAAGTGGTTATTTTGGAGGAAGAGTAAGTGGTGGAAAAAATTATTTAAAATGGCAAACAATCCAAATCTAGCCAAGATTGGTGGGGGGAAGAAAAATGTAACACAAGGTTCCAGCCCTATGAGCCAAAGATCTTTAGATGATATGCTTCAAAGAGAAGCTTCCAATCCACTTAAAGAAGTGCAGGTAATGATGCAGGCAATACAGGAAGTCATGATGAAAAATCATGAGGAAATTAGAACGGAACTAGAAGCAGTTAGAAATGTTACTGGAGAAATGAGAGAGAAGATCCAGGCAATGGATGAACAGAAGTTGCAGGTAGTAGAGCAAAGATTGGATAATGAAGATTGGATAATGAAGAAAAGAAGGTGGTAAAGATGGAAAAAAACTTAACTGAGACAAATAAAGAGTTAATGACAGCGGTGACATTATTGGAAGTGGAGAAGGCGACCCAATATCTAAGGTTCCAGAATGTTATTGAGGAAAGAGGAGAAGATCTTCAAGACAAGATGGCGGGTTTGTTGGCTGGTGCTTTGGAGATTGACAAAGAAGAGATGAGTGCTGGAATGGACGAGGCATACAGGGTGCAGACAAACTATGGGAGACGGCATAATCTTCCTAGAGAGGTCCATGTGAAACTCATAAAAAAGAAAATTAGAGATGAAATATTATATAGAACATGTGATGAACAGTTAGAATTCGGAGGGAAACAAATCATAGTGTTAAACCAAATACCAAAAAGGATGAGAGACCTCCAAAAGAATTACCTCTTCCTGACATCCAAGTTACATCAAAGCAATGTAAATTTTAGATGGTTAACACCAGAGGGGCTTATCGTGACCTGGCAGGATAAGAGGTTTAGATTGGATACAGTAGAGAAAGCGGAAGATTTCTACAGGCAATACTGCGCCTCAGAGGAAGACCTGAGGGACCTTGGCGTACAAAGAGATATGGTTGAAAAAAGAAGAGATATTGAGAGAATGTCGGAGAATAGAGAGACTGAGCAAAGCATGGAGGAAGTGAGAGGGAGAAGCGATCAAGTTAGGTTAGGAAAACAGGGGAGAAACTCAGAGGCGGCGAAGGAAATAAGAATCACAAGACGCACAAAGACACGACAAAAACAAGACAATGGGAGAGGAGTATAGGATTTGGTCAACCAATATTAGAGGGTTGAATGCACCAGCAAAGCGCCGGAAAGTTTTTCATAAGCTTACCAAATTAAATGCAGATATTACTGCCTTACAGGAGGTTCATATAAAAAAAGATCAAGAATACCTTTTAGAACAACCTAAATTAGGTAAGCTATATGCCTCACTTGACAAGGGGAAAAAAAAGAGGAGTAGCCCTGTATGTTAAGCAGAAAATAACTTCGAAACAAATCTATAAAGATAAAGAGGGAAGGGTTTTGATTGTTGAGGCTAAACTGAATAAAAGAAACATAATTATTGTTGTAATATATGCCCCAAATGGAGTTCAAGTATCCTTTTTTAAAAACCTTCATAATAAGCTGAGTGATATAGAGGGAGATGGCTTCTGTATAATCAGAGACTTCAATGCTATTGCAGATAAAACAAAAGACCATAAAAGCACAGAGGCAAGGAAAGGAAATAAAAAAAACACTACCCAAAACTTTTTTTGAGATGTGTACAGATCTTAGCTTATATGATGTTTGGAGGGAAAGGAATTATGATAAGAGGGAATACACATACTTTTCTAACAGACATAGATCGTGGACTAGGATAGATATGTTATGGTTTACAAAAGAATTAGCCTCGGAAATACAAGAAATAGACATAGAATCCAGCCTCTGGGCAGATCATAATCCGATAAGTTTTCGCTTGAAAGGTCAAAGAAGCAGGCCAAGATGGACTTTCCAAAGAGGGATTCTTAAAGAAAAAGAATTTAAGGAAAGCATGGAGAAAGAAATGCATCTTTTCTTTCAAGCGAATGATAACGAGGACACATCCCTGCAGAACCTCTGGGACATGGCTAAAGCTTACATGAGGGGTGTCGCAATATTGTACATGGCTAAGAGAAACAAAGAGAAAAAGCTATAGGATGAGGCTTGAGGAAGAATACAAACAGGCCGAAACACTATCCCAGAGAGACCCTGAAAACAAAGGATTGAAAAACAAAATGGATTTAATTAAACACAAACTTAGTATAGAGGAATCGGAAAAGTTAGCACAAAAATTACAGGCAGCCAAGCAAAATAACGTTGAGCACGCGAATAAACCGGGAAGATGGTTGGCGTATAAATTAAGAAGGCAGAAAGAGAAGTCATGGATCATCAATTTGGAAGATGAAAAAGGAGAAATTCAGGGGGAGGAGATTATAAAAAGGGAATTGCTCAAAGATATTACGAAAATCTATATAAGAGAAATGAGGGAAGAAGTGCCGAATGGATAATAGAATACTTAGAAAAGGTAGACATACCGAAAATACCGGAGGAAATAAAAACTATGTTAAATGAGGAAATAAGCATGGCTGAAATAATTAGGGCTATAAATAAACAAAAAATTAATAAGGCGACAGGCCCAGATGGAATACCTGTAGAATTATATAAAGAGCAACAAAGTGTATTTAATCAATACCTATTAGAGGTCTTTAACGCAGTACTAACTGAAGCTAAAATACCTAAGTCTTGGTCAGAGGCAAATATAATATTGATCCCAAAAGAAGAAGCAGAAAAAACACGGATACAAAATTATAGACCTATATCACTATTGAATTCGGACTATAAAATTTTCGCCTCAATAATGGCGGAGAGATTCAAAAAGTACCTAATTGATTTTATACATCCAGACCAAAATGAGTTCTTACCAAACAGGCAGACTAAATGGAATATAAGAATAATTCTAGACATCCTCAAATTTTACGAATCGCATAGTGATCGGCAAGTGACACTTCTGTTTCTCGATGCACAGAAGGCTTTTGACAATGTTAATTGGCAATTTATGATCCAACAATTAAAATTAATGGAAGCCGGGGAAAATCTTTTAAATGTAATAGCCACAATATACTCTAAACAAAGCGCTCAGATTATAGTAAATGGAGAGGCTACTGATAGATTTAATATACAGAAAGGCACAAGACAGGGATGCCCTCTCTCGCCATTGCTGTTTATATACACTCTAGAAATCCTTGCTAGAGTAGTAAGGCAAGAAGAGCAGATTAAAGGACTTAAGATTAAGAAAGAAACATATAAACTTCAGGCTTATGCAGATGACATAGCATTTATATTAGAAGACCCAGAACATTCAGGGCAGAAACTATTCAAAATTCTGGAAGAGTACAGGGATCATGCAGGCTTAAAAATAAATAAAAATAAAACAAAGATCATTACAAAAAATATGACTAACATACAAAAAGGAAACCTCGAGGCAAAATTAGGCATACAAGTAGTTTCCAAATTAAAATACCTAGGGATAGTTATTTCAGCATGCTGCTCATCAATCAAAGAAGACAACTATGGTAAATTGGTACATAATATTAAAGTAGATCTAGAACACTGGAAAAACTTACATCTTTCATTACTCGGGAGAATTGCAGCAGTAAAAATGAACATCCTACCCAAAATGATATTTTTGTTTCAGAACATCCCAATTCAACTAGACAAGAAATTTTTAAGGAGTTAAATAAAATAATCTTAGAATTTGTGTGGTCTGGTAAGAAGGCTAGAATAAAATTAAAGGCTCTACAGGATGCCAAAGAAAGGGGTGGTTTAGGTTTCCCTGATTGGGAATTATATTACCTAGCTGCGGCCCTGACATGGATTAGCAATTGGATAACCTTAGAAAATCAAAGATGTTTACAATTAGAGGGTTATGATCTCCAGCAGGGATGGCATGCTCACATGTGGATGGGGCAAAGCAGAAATCACCAATATTTCTTAAGACACAACGTTCGGCAAGGATTAATAAAAAGCTGGAACATAGTTAAACGTCAATATTACACAAAGATCCCGGCCTGGTTATCGCCATTGGAGGCAGTTACATATCCCAATCTGTTTAGGAAAGACAAGGTTATTACATATAAAGACATTTTGACAGAAGAGGGTTATTTAAAATCAAAACAAGAGCTAAGACAACAAGGAATAGACATAGAGTGGTGGTCTTACCTCCAGATACAGGCAAGATACATGAAAGATAAGCAAGAATGGGGTATTAATAGACAAGATACGGGGCTAGACAAAATATTGGTAGGCCCGGAGAAAAAACAAATAAAGAATATTTAACAATGTTAAGTAATTGAATTGGATGGATATGGAGCTAAGGCAGCTTGCTGGGAAATTACCAGTTCACCACCCCCCCTTTCACTCACCACTAAGTGACTAGGTATTCTTCTCAAAGGTGCAGTACATTTCAAAGCTACAGTACCTGCTCAAACAATTGAAGTTTCCCTTAACCTCTAATTAAAATGCCAGAAGGAATAGCTGAGCCTGGAAGAGTCTTTTGTGGGAGTTTTTCTCACTCTCCATTTCTTCCTGCTCATTTGATCCCTCTTTGAACAACAGATACCTTAATCTCACTCATTTGCTTTCTTTAGAAATTGTTATCTCCTGCAATTCAAATTTCTTGTTAGAGTCCCAGATTCTTAGTATCCAGCTATTAAGTTCCTTTCTAAGTTTCTTCTGACAACTCTTACCAGTTTTCACTAAACTGGTATTCCAGAACAACCACTTCAATGGCATAGCTATTAAAAAGAATCAGATTTGTTTGACTGTGTGGGTTGGAGGAAATAAAAGAGAAGAATAGAATAATAAATGCTCAAAAGTTTCAACAAACCAGTTTCTATGTCAATAGAGAGAGATGCATTTGGTGTGAGGGGATCTTTTCAACAATTGAAACTTTTTTTCCATGCCATGGGGGAAAAGCACTATTATTCCCCCACACCACTTGGTTCATTGATTAAGCTACATGTAAATATTTCTAGAGAAATGCATTGATTCTCTGCAAGTTTTAAAGAAACAACTGGGGATGATTCCATGGGAACATAATTTAGAAACAGCAGCTTGTTCAATGTTGAGAACTACAGTAAGAGGTCTAGCAATATTATTATTATATAACCTAAAGCCGTTTGGGTGAGTTAGGGTTTGGTCCCTAGTTGCAGTTTATTCCCTAGTTTCAGGAACTGCTCTTAAAATAAGGGTCATTGGTTCAATGTATCCTTCATGTCCAATTTTCTCTCCATGAAAGTATAATAATCAAAACATCTGCATAAAAGCATACTCAACAAAATCTCCTATGCGTTTTGGCACGTGCATAGCTTATTATTCAGGTGTGTTGGGTTGAGAATTAATCTATAACAAGGAAAACATTATTCCTTTTCAGAGATCATGTCTGAGAGGCAGAAAGCAATATTTGTTTTACACACATTGACCCTATTCCAATATAGGTTGTTGTAAAATAAAATAATAAAAAATCACTATTACTTATATGCTACATTATTGTCATTCTTACTGACAGTCTGTTTCTTGGGATTCTAGACTCAAGCTTCCAAAAGCTGCCATCTGGACGTAATATTTTGCAGACCACTCCTATTGGCAGAGCTGTAAAAGAAGCATTTTTATTAATTCTTCCTCCCTGTGCAATTCCTTCCTCCCTCTGAAATGCAGAGGATTAGGAGATCCTCAAAGACAGCTTGAATCTATGGTTGTGTGGGCTGTGCGAAGCTTCCGAGACTTCTCTCTTTCTAGGGGAAACAGAACTTGGATTCAACCCAGCATTTTGAGAATGCAATACTTGCTCTCCTTATTCCAATGATATTTTTTAATTCTTTTGTGAAAAATATGCTGTAATGTTTCCAAAGAGAAAGTTGTGAGTCAATAGAAAATGCTGGAATAATATTTACCTTGTGTTGTAATATAATCAGCACTGGGAAAATAAAGAAGGCACTTGATACTGAGACACATTCAAATCTAACACTATAAGTTATCATCAAGGTTATGAGGTTGTCATATTCCACAAAAAAAAAATGTTTTCAGCTGGGATATTTTAAAAATGTCACCTCTTCTTTTATTATTCTACTAATAATTGTAATGATTAGCTATAGTATCCTGACTGTGATTTCCATGGATATAGTTTGAGGATGATTAACTGTAGATCCAACCAAGTAGATACTGTGAAACTCATATCTTTGAAATGTCTTCCAGGAATCCAATGTAAACATGGTGCAGTTTATAACACGTGTGGTCCTGGTTGCGCGAAGACTTGTGCTAACTGGAATGAGATTGGCCCCTGCAATAAGCCCTGTGTTGCAGGATGCCACTGCCCTGCCAACTTAGTCCATCACCAAGGAAGATGCATCAAACCCACTCTCTGTCCACAGCGGTGACATTAGCTTTCACTCCAAGGACACTGAACTTGATATCTTGAGTCCCTTTTGAAGCTCATAGCCAGTAAGGACTGCAGAGTTTATTGGCAGATCTTATAAAGCTCTCTTCCAAAGAGAAAAGGAAATGTCTGTGCCTATGAATGTATATGTCTATCTGGAAATGTACACCAATACAAGCATATATGCAGTTGTATATATACTGTGTGTATGTGAAAGAGAGAATGTGTGGGTATGTGTGTACATGCACACATGTGACAAAAGTAGATCTAAAATTGCCATATCCCTTAGCATCAATGAACTAAAGGAAATCCATCCACATTGTGTGAAGGAACATGTGCTGAAACCCAAAAGTCATTGTTCAATTGAATTGGCATAGCATGACCTTACTATGTGGTCATTCTATGCCAGTTCAGCAAGAGGCTAGCCCTCATTTCTCTGGGTTTTTGCATCATTTATATCAATATAGAAGGACAAATTATTATATGTATATATTTTTTCCATTATGTTTTAGTATTTATCTACTCCTAGGCTCTAGACCATGAGGATCTTTTGTATAACTCAATCAGACATTCAGTGGCAAAGAAAGTACTAGCTGGAGAACCCAATTGTTTTCAAGTCTATTCGTGTTCCAACCTAAGTTTTGGCTAAATTTTAGATTGATCCAGGACTTACTAATTTTTTCCTCTGCAGAAGTTTTGGATAATAGTTGAAGTATCTTAATAAAGAAAACTTGACAACGCATACTATGCTTCATCACCTCATTTAAATGTTGCCCCAGGCATGCATGGTGTATTATTAGGATGGTAACATTTAAATTCTACAATGCTGTCTAAAGTTGTTGGTCTGGTAAGATACATATATAGGCACAGTGCTGGAAAAGTAAAAAAAATGTTTTCCATTTAACAGAGGTTTAAATTTCTCCAATTCTGTTTAAGAGAATGAGATTTGGGAAACTTAAGTGTTGAAATAATTTAAATGAAGATCTAGAATTACATACTTCCTTCCTGAATACTGCAATTTTATTTGTAATTTATTTCCGAACCATAATTTGCCATATTATTTCATTTAGTTAAAATAAGTTCAGCAAGAACCAGGATTACAAATTACATATGAATCATCTCTGTGTTGAGATACAACCAAAGATTCCATGCTTTTATTTTCAGAATTTTGTTGCTGCCAGAATTATCTTGATGATAACTGATTTTAAGCATCATGAAAGCTCATTTACATGAGCACCAGAAAGTTTCAACAGTGCTTGAGCAGACTGTCTATCAGCCACATTCATATTGCCTGCTGGAGAGAAAGAAAAAATGTTGGCGAGCCTGTCACCATCCTCCTGTTCCTAGTTATCATAGGTGGGAGATTACCAAAATATTCCAGGAATGTAGGCTAATCTGGGAACATTATGGAAAAGGGAAATGGTAAATCATTTCATTATAGATGCCAAGAAAGTTACATGGATGTGTCCCTATAGGTAGCTGAGCTTGATTTGGAATAATCTTTAGCTTGATGTTGGCAAAAAGGAATAAAATCTCAACCTTAATCTCAACCTTCTTTGAAATCAGTTGATCTTTTGAACTTGAGACATTATATAGAGGAAAGCACACACACACTGGATGGACTTATGTTGACAATAGTGTTCATGAGTATGTGTATGTGGGGTGGTGGTGGTGGTGATAATGGATATGCTTCCCTTTCGGCTATGGAGATTCTCAGTCATCTAGGTCAGGGGTAGGCAACCTTGGTTCTTTTATGACTTGTGGACTTCAACTCCCAGAATTCCTGAGCCAGCCATTCTGAGGGGAAAGGGAGAGGTTTCCAAGCTGAGCCATGCTGGCTGAGGAATTCTGGGAGTTGAAGTCCACGAGTCATAAAAGAGCCAAGGTTGCCTACCTGATCTAGGTTATGGTTGTCCCAAAGTGTTTTTTCAGGAGGCAACTGGAGTTTTTCTTTGAAGACGTTTCACTTCTCATCCAAGAATCTGGTCAGAGCAGAAGAGGCTTCTTGGATGAGAAGTGAAACGTCTTCAAAGAAAAACAAGAAAGTCCAGTTGCCTCCCGAAAAAGCACCTTTGAGATGCTCCCCTTTCCTTTGCCTTTTTTTTTACTGCCTGGTTCACATTTCTGCACACTGTTCTTTCCTGCACTGTGATTCCCATGAATTCATTTACTAGTAAACAGCTATTCATAAAAAAGAATGAATGGAGGATGACAGAGAAATGTGTTATAATTACACCACATCCACTGGAACTTCTGATATCACTGTATTGACTAGGAAAGTCTGCTAAGGTGACTGAAAGTGGCTATATGCACCCATGGGTTCAGAAGTAATGATTTTACAGTCATTCTTCATCAGTTAAGGGAGATGATAGATGTTTAGAAGCAGAGCTAGAGTAGTTTTCTTGCCTTTATTAAAAGTGTCTGAAGAGATCTTGGCTTTTACACTACATTTTTGTGTGCTGATCTTTTACCAGAGAAGGGAGAATAAACCTTGCACTTGAATACTTAACTTCCCATTAAAAACAAAACAAAACAAATTATAGTCTTTTTATTTACAGATTTAAATACATCTGTATATGTTTAATATCCTTTGAAAATATTAAAAAAATAGGAAAAATAATAACTTTGTTAAGTCCACTGACTTAATTGTATTATTTTTCAGTGGCTATCTTCAGGTTAGAAAAATATTATTTTATCCCTTTCATATATTCAGTCACTGGGAAAGAAAGTGGGGGATGTGGAAAACTATCAACTGTGTTACAGTTATAATATAAAAGGTATATACTATGGTTTTTAAAGGGAATGGATTGACTGAAAATTCTGGTATCTCAGCACATCAAGATAACACCAAATTGGGGAATTCAGCCTTTATAGATTAGGCTTGTAGGGTGTGTGTAGGGGGGACGGAGAAGGAGGGACTAGTGATTTATTCTGAATTCTGGGGAATTCACTTATTAATTGTAACAACACTGGATCTTAAAAGATATTTAATGTTTTTAAACATGAAGTTTCATTTAATAAGCTGTCTCTTATTAACAGGATGCTAATGAATATAATTTACTTTGAACCCTGAAAGGCACATTATTATTCAAACGCTGATTCCCTTAGTGAAAGCAAACCCACTGTAATGACTTTTCTTTCAAAATGTTATTCAGGTAAAAGTGAACTGCTTCCACACGGTATTCACTAGTTATAAAGGAGTCCTGGGGTGTGTGTAAAGGTCTGCTTATCCCTGTGATCTGATTAATAAAAAAGAGTTTTTTTAAAAAAATTATTTAGTAGGAAGTATTATCCAAAGCTTGATGAGAGCTGCTTCTTTTGTTTCATGAACTTTTCAAAATGGCTTTAATTCAAATATGTTTTCTGCTAAAGTTTTACTTTGCCAATATGACTGTTTTAAATTATTTTTTGAAAACCTAAACATAATCTAAGTGGATTTTTGGAAAAGTCAATTACACCAATCAATCAAATAACTGATAATTGATATACATCATCATTATTTATTGATCCAAATCTTGATTTGAGATGCTTGAACCACTGTTAAAAAATATTGCCCCTTTTAGATGATGGAATAAAAGTTCACGTCCATGGTCTGAATCCAGTCAAATATACAATATATGAATATATGCTGAGGCACAACTAATGGGACTTATTGATTTCTTTAAATTATTTTCTTAGTTATGTTATTAATGTATTCTTTATCACAGCTAATAAAATTTCCATGTCAGTCTTATATCAGAATATGTTCAAGGTAGTTAGTTTATAAGGTGGTTTTTATGCATTTGTTGCTGCACAATGAATATGACAGCAATATCTACCTTTCAGTTGAAAGATCATTTGGAATTTTATTCTTCTATCTTATTTTTCAGAATGAAAATCATTTATGTAAGAAAAAAAGTAAAATTCTGATCCAATACACAACTGTACATAGAGTTTCCTTTCCTTTATTTTCAGTTTTTTGCTCTAATAAGCCAGGCTGTTTTATCTTTATATATTTTGTGGTCAGTCAGCAAAACAAAATAATCCCCATTGTCCTGAGAGCAGAACAAGAAGCAACAGATGGATAGTAATCAAGGAGAGAAGCAACGTAGAACTAAGGAGAAATTTCCTGACAGTTAGAACAATTAATCAGTGGAATGAGTTGCCTTCAGAAATTGTGAATGCTCCAACACTGAAAGCTTTTAAGAAGACATTGGACAACCATTTGTCTGAAATGGTATAGGGTTTCCTGCCTGAGCAGGGGGTTGGACTAGAAGACCTCCAAGGTCCCTTCCAAGTCTGTTATTCTATTCTATTCTATTCTATTCTATTCTATTCCAAAACCAACCAGCACTTTCACGATAAGTGGTGGTGTTTTGTAAGAGTAGTGTAAAAGTGCTTGTTTATTTGTGTGCTCACACACACACAGACACATATGCATACTGATAAATCATGCAGTCTAAATTATGTATATGTAAATTAATAATAATTAATGAGTGGTGACCAATTATTCAAATACGGGTGATTGCTTTTAGCTGCACTGTGCTGAAATAAAGTGATTCATTTAGATGCCATCAAAAGTTACATGCTATTGAACAGAAATATGTCCTAGCAAAAAAATTATAGCATAGAATTATGGAGATTATTCCGTGTAGCAATATTGTAAGAAAGATCTTACAAATGGTGTGCATCATTCACATAACTGAAAATCTTGTTACTTCCAATTTGTAGCAGCAACTTTGTGTTCATTTTTGTCAAAATGTAGTTGTTTATTAGTAAACAAAATCAGTATTGTATGTAGCATGCTGAGAGCATATTGTCTGATAAGGAAGGCCAAGAGAGAGAGAACAATTTTTGAGCTATAATTTGTTCATCTTTTTGGATATAAAGAAATACACAAGATATCACTCATTAATCACTAAGAGGAAGATAAAATACCTTTGAAATATATTTTAGGTACTTGTTAATATAAATTGAGTCCAGATTAAATTAGTCACACTGTTGATTTGAAATCAATAGAAAAACTGGTCAACATCATCACTAATTTAGCTGTATTGGTTACAAGGCTTAAATAATTGCCAAGCAGTTGAAATTAAATGCATAGATTTCGCCTATAAATTATAAATACAGCATGTGGAATTTTAAAAAATGGGCTGACATATTCATTCATTGCATAAAAGTTCATTTGCTGCGTAAACGAATCAAAGCAATGATTTTAACACAATTCTGAAATGCAAGTCAGATTTCTATAGATCTGCTGTATAAACTTTGTTGTTACAGCAAAGCTGTAATTGATATTTCAGTGTTCAACTTGCTTTAATGTGATCACGATAACTTCAGTAAATGATTTGGGTATTAAGTGGCTTTCAATGTTGCATTTCAAAATTTTTCAAAAGTTATCTGAAAAACATGGTCGGGTGGGGTTTTTTTGGGTTTTTTTTTTGAGACAATGGCTTAGACAATAGAAGAAAATGGAGCATTATTGGCTTGGGAGTGGGAGTTTTATTTTATTTTAAATCCTGAACTTCATATAATTTTTAGTTGATATAGGCTTTTTCCTTGGGGGAAATGACTCATAATTATGTGATGTTGCTTCTCTTTTTAACAATTGTAACACAGGAAGGAATTTTTGATATCAAATATCTGCATATGAGTAGGAAAGACTTAGATAACACAAGATATAATTAATATTTCATTTAAATGTTTCCCCCAGACTTCCTCCATTATGTTCCCTATATTTATTATTTTGAAATTTGCTTTTACCCTTGATTCATTCTTGGTTTAATAGTTCACATTTCTTTTCCATTTTGTTCATGTAACAATGCTATTTTAAAGTTTAAAACATGCAACATCTTGACAAATTCTGTGTCTCTTACAATGTTTAAACAATTTTTAAAACATTTGATAAAGGCAACTACCTGATATTTTATTGTCTAGATTGAAATGATATATGGGCACCAGGCAGCCTTTGGGAAAAAATTTTTTCCACTGAGTGGCAGACAAATCTCTGAAGACTCTGAAGACTATCTCCCAGGGGGAATGGATGAAAATGGTTTCATTTGAACTTTAGTGTTTGTCTGGATTATTTAAAGCTTTTTCTATATATAATTGCCATCCAGTTCTTTCATTCATGAGCCAGATACTGTAAGGGAGGCTGTTCACAATATTTGTAAACGTTCTTTTGTAATCCTTTCTTCACAAAAAGAAGAGGAACAATAAGATTGGTTTCTTCTGTCTACAAACAATCTGAGTGTTGATGTTCTTCTGGATTTTTGCAAGATTGATGTTGTTAAATTAAATGCTTCATTTTGTTCAGTAAAACTGGGTTGAGGAATAAAAAGGATAAGTAATTATTCCAGGAAATAGATTGATTTCTAAGTAACATAAGTCTTGAAGCAAAGTTGACAATTCCAGGAAATAAGTTGAAGGCTGAGTTGATATTTCTGAAGTAGTAGGGGATACAGATAATGGGCATGAGATAATGTCTCTTGCAATTAAGGATCCCAGCTTGTCTTGATTTTGCTCAGGGCAGTCCTAGCGGGAATGTTGTAAGGCAAAGGCACATTTTTTGTAGGCAGCATAAAGCAAGAGAATGGCACGCAGCATTTGTCGACACATGGCCATAGCCATGTGCACTTGTGGTTCACGGAGGCCATGGGGTCTGCGTTGCTGGGGACTTATCACTTGACAGAAGGCTGAACGCTCTGAAACTCTCAGTGAGCCAGTCCAGTGGGGAGGCTGTGCAGTCACTAGATGCCCAAAGACTGAGTCAAGCCCTATAAGCCTCACTGCCTGTGGCTTGTGCACAGTCCCATTGCATGCCCTAGGTTCTCCTGCCAATCGGGAGGCCAATGGTTGCTTCATCCCAGTCTTAGCACTAGACTCCAGCACCAGACTTAGCCCCTGGAAGCAAAGTTGCACTTCCAAATCAGTGGCAGTAGCTGGGCTTTGCCCTCCCCGGAAAGGGTGTTTAGTGCTGCTTGGTCTGGGCACAGCACCCCGCAGCCATTGCAGAGATTCATCCAATGGGGACCAGGGTGCCCACAGCTGGTATCCGCTGGCCATGGTTAGCACTGCCTAGCTGCTGCTGACCTGTTTTGCCCAGGATCCTGTGGCATGTTTCCTTTGCCTTGTGCCCTTGGCAACCTATTATGAGTAAGTGTATACCTTAGAACATACATACTGAATCAGTGTTCTACTAACTCCTCCTCCCTGTTCTAAAGAGTGGTGCGCTCTATTGAGTGTCTATGGTTATTCATTATGATCCTGATGTTATTTCTTAGAAATAAAGTCTTCATCCTGTAAAAATAGAGGGATCCTGCAGGTGGAATGGGGAAAGGGGAACTTTCATTGCTTCTGCCATCCTCTGGCAGTCTTCTCTTTGTTGATCTGCCTGGAGGAATCATGGAAGTATCCATAAGATACAGTGCTAGAACTGCAAATGAAAAGTTAAACTGGTGAAAATGTTTCTGCTTCTGCATTTTGCATCTGTGGGAACATATTAAAAATACTTTTTTTTTCAGGGTTAGGGGAAAAAAAAGATCTAACATTTTTATAAGATTACCTTAATCTCCAAATAACAGCATATTCCTACTTCTGTGTACATTTTAAGAAAAATAGAAATCTGCAAATTGAAGGCATTTTCACCATATCTGCTTAAGTCAGATAATCTGACTTTGCGCATTCAGACTCATTGCTTACATTCTTAAATTTTAATTACTTATTTGTCTTGCGTAAACTGATTCCTTTGAAAAACACTGTGGCCAGCAAGTTCACTTGAGCTAGTTCATCTTGATCTTTTACACCAATTCAGATTCAGTAAGGATATCCAGGAAGACCCTTACACCATTGGAAACCTTCCTATGCCTTATCCTAGTGGCATAGAAAAAATAAACTAGATTCACATTATATAAAACCATGTTTTATTTAACCATGCTGAGTGAATAACCAGAACTGGCTTAGTTTATATATTGTGCATTGAACCCATAATATATAAAAAAGCAATTTCTGATAAAGACACAATATTTTTTTTATTTAGAAAGAGTAATTGTTTTAATAAAGAAAAATACCCTCAACTGGTATTTTAACATATTTTTATAAAAATAAATAAAGACGTTTAGTATTTGTGTTTGCATGCCAATATTTTTTCTATTTAAGCTTTTAACTTTGAGAAGCTTGGCACCTTCTTAAAAACTTAATTTATTTGAAAAGTGTTATGTCCGGAGAATAATGGCGCTTGAGACGAAGCATTTCTAACAAGTCTTTATTCTCTGCTTCCAATCTACGAACAACCCGAGCAGAGGCACGCAGGCCTCTATTTATACCTTCTGATCCCCGGGCAAGTTCAACCAATCACGAGGCGGTCTTTTCCCGCCATGCGCATGCGCGCAAGGCCGGCGCCACTCAGTCTGGTCCCGGGCAGCTTTTGCAAATGCCCGGGACTCTTGCAACGTCCCGAGCCTGCTTTTGCAGGCTCAGGACACAACAAAAAGTGTAAGTTTTCTTTTTTTGTCAGATTAAAAGAAAGCAGATTATATAACTTGGGTCCAGATATTTTCTTCTGAAACAAGTTAATGCATCTATAGAATTTGTTCTATTAAAAGACGATCTATCTACTGGGAATAATAATTCTTATTAGATTCTCTCATATATAGAACTTGAAAGAGCTTGGAAAGGGTACTCTAAAAATGAGGGTTAAGATATTAAGATAAACATTAAAGTAAGTAGCTAATGCTGAATTTTAAAAGAAATACAGAGTGCAAATATTGTGCAAATTAATTTCTTCTCCTGACAGGATGGTTTAAAAAAAGAACAAGCAAATCAAATGGGAGAAAAGATGGAAAAAGAAATTATATAGTAGCTGGTATTTAAGCCATGATGAAAATCTTGATGAAATAAAAAGTTAAAACCCCAACTTTAAGCTGTATCATTTGTTAATTTTATTTCTGATAGTATTTAGGAGTCATCCATGGCTGTTGAGCTAGGGAAATAAAGGAAAATAGAAATTGTTTTAACTGTGATATTTTAAATAATTATGAACTCCAGTAATGCAAAAAGAATAGATATTTGGTGAAAAATGTATTACAGTAATATATTACTGTATATTACATGCTGAGGATTGCTTGCAGCAAACAGAATGATCAATTCTCCATCTTTTATATAAGGGAAATTGGTATGCATAGGAATGAAAGAAATGATGGCAGTACTAGAATTAATTAATGGCTAGGTTGGCCTGATTGACAGGTCCATTGAAAAAAATCTGTAAATATTGTGGGAAGAATCCAGAGAAAGAAATATTTTGGGAAATATTAAAAAGACAGAATATATTTCCCCAAAGGATTTTAAGGGCAGAAACCAACCCCCCCCCCCCAAGTCTCTCTGCCCCAAATAGAAACCAGGTCTGCAGAAATGCAGATGTGATAATCTTGTCAGAAAGATTGGAGTCAGGAAGCTGGGATTAGAAAGAAAGATGCCTAGAATAAACAATCCCTTACATCAAAAAAATCCAACAGTCATCAGCCCCAGCCCCAGGGAAGCATGATATGACCTTTGGGACATAATAGGATTCATCCACTACCATCAAAATACCAGAAAGGCACACTCAGACTCAGGTCAAAGTTCATGCCACATGAACAACTCCAAACAAAAGCTCAAGAATGTATAAAAACTCACCATTCCCTACTACATGTGGTCAGTTTTTCCAGAGCCACGCTTCTATTTGGCTTTGCTCTTCAATAAACTACAACCTTCTTTCTAAAGCAGTCTTCATTTTGCTTATTCCCAGCTTGGACTGGACCCCGATGAAGATTTTTCCTTCAACAAAACCATGCTTAGAAACTAGATACTGCCATTTTCACAGCTTGTTAGCATCCAGATAAGTTGGACATCACCTGACATTAATCTCAGCCAGTGAGGCCAAAGTCCATATTGTCTGAGAAGGCACAGAGTTAAAACTCAAACATCTGGAGGGAATCAGTAGTAGAAAAGTTGCTACAAGGCCTGCTGATAGCCTAGCAGTTAATTGTGTGAATAGATTAAAGACTTATAACTTTTGTTATTTTCATATGTAGCGGGGACTGCCTGAGAGTGCTTGCAGGAGCTTGACTGGGAAGGGGAAGATTGGGACAGCTGCAGTTGGCTTGGGTGTGGCTGGCGTGAGTGGAAGGAGGAAGGATAGAAAAGGAGAAGGCCGGGGGGTTGGAGTTGAGAAGAGAAGGTCTGGAAGCTTATTTTATTTTTCTACC
Source organism: Protobothrops mucrosquamatus (assembly GCF_001527695.2). Classification (NCBI taxonomy): domain Eukaryota; kingdom Metazoa; phylum Chordata; class Lepidosauria; order Squamata; family Viperidae; genus Protobothrops; species Protobothrops mucrosquamatus. Next base: position 2,242,040 of record NW_015386430.1, read on the forward strand.
AAGGGTATTTTAAATAGAGGCTAGATAGAGTGAAGTTTTATTGCTTCCTCCATGGGAGGATATCTGAGATGGAGGTAAGCGAGAGTGTGAAGTAAGGGAGTTGGCTGGGGTTTCTAGCCTCGGATTTTAATAATAAAGAGTAAGGGAGGGGGGTGGTTTTTAATCCTGAAACCTGAAGAAGAATCCTAGAGAAGAAGCACCAGGAGGAGAGAGACTGGTGGTGCCAACTGTTACTGTGGACTTTGGAGGCATCTGGACTGTGGCCATCGCTGCTGGCATAGGTGCTGGGACATTGTGGGGGGAGTTGCCCTGGGGGATGAGCCATTGCCATAACATACTGGCCATCGTTGTTATTGTTACCATCTGGAGCCGGGGTTTACCCCCCCACACACTTCATCGGATTCTGAACGATTGCTCAGGGGCCTGTTACTCCTGCTGCTAAAGCAGCCCTGAGCTGTTATATACATCTTCAGAGCATCAACCACTGAGACTGGTTAAGTTCGTGCCTGAAAGTCCTGCTTCAACAAGAAGAGCCTGCCACCCATTAATGCTGCGTGAGCTCCGGTTGTAAGACATCTCATCGATCTC
>NW_015386430.1:2245621-2296548 GCF_001527695.2 Protobothrops mucrosquamatus
GTATCCAGAGGAAAACTCTGCCATCCAGAACTGCGCAAATGGGCCATCTACAGAGTTATGGGCCCTTGGACTTGGTCTGCATTGATTTCCTTTCCTTAGAACCGGATGTCAGTGGACAAGGAAATGTGTTGGTTGTGACCGATCACTTTACCCGTTATGCCCAGGCCTTCCCAACGAAAGACCAGCGCGCTGTTACGGTAGCCAAAGTGTTAGTGGAGAAATTTTTTGTACACTACTGGCTGCCTCAGCGCATACATTCTGATCAAGGGAGGGACTTTGAAAGTAGGCTGGTAAAGCAACTGTTGGGTTTGTTGGGTATTCAGAAGTCCCGCACCACCCCCTACCACCCGCAAGGTGATGCACAGCCCGAGAGATTTAACTGCACTCTCTTGGACATGTTGGGAACTCTCACTGAGACGCAGAAACGGCATTGGACCCAATATATTTCCACCGTCGTGCACGCCTATAACAGCACAAGGAGTGATGTCACCGGGTATTCCCCGTACCGGCTAATGTTTGGCAGGGAAGCCCGCCTGCCGGTTGACTTGGCTTTTGGCACCTCAATGGATGAGACCTCTTTTAGGTCCCACCGAAATTATGTGGACAGGTTGAGGAGGAGTTTAAAGGGCGCTTACGAAAAGGCTGCAGAGGCCGCAGGGGTCCGGGAGCGGCGCAACAAAAGAAATTATGACCTGAGAGTGAGGGTCCAGGACTTACAGTTTGGGGACCGAGTGCTCTTAAGAAATTTGGGCCCCGCTAGGAGACACAAGTTGGCCGATCGGTGGAGTTCCCAGTCGTATGTGGTTAGTGAAAAATTACCGGGGCTGCCAGTATACCAAATACGATGGGAGGGGAGCACGGGACCTTCGAAAGCATGGCATCGTACTGCACAAGGCAGTACGAACTACTCAGCCAGTTCCTGGGGATGACTCCGGTGTAAAGGGAAAGAGAGTGGGAACCAGAGCGAAACCCGCCTCGTCCCTAGAGGAGGAAGCAGGAGATCCTGAAGAAGAAGAGGGGGGTATAGATTGGTTATGGGTACCAGGAGATATGGGGAGTGTGCCCCAGGCTGTGGGTGGTGAGGAAGAGTTGGAACAGCCAGGGCCTGACAGTTTGGAATCCGCATCTAGGATCTGCGAACAGGAGGGGCCCTCCCAGAGAGTTGAGGCCAGGGGTCAGCCTGGGGAATGGCCAGAACAGGANCGGGGTCAGCAATCGCCAGTGTCAGAAGCAGAGTTGCCAGTCCCGGGTACCTCTGAGGGTGGAGGTCCACCAGAGGATGGTGCCCATAGTACTGTTGAACCTAAGGTGCAGAGACCGAGGCGGGTGATACGCCCGGTGAAGAGGTTAACATATGATGCCCTAGGACATGTTGTAGAAAAGGAGTGATGCCTACCCCTGGCGCTGTTGATGTCGGGTAGAAAAGATCTCTATTCTTTGGGGGACCAAAGAAACTGTTGGTGGGGGGAGCGTGTAGCGGGGACTGCCTGAGAGTGCTTGCAGGAGCTTGACTGGGAAGGGGAAGATTGGGACAGCTGCAGTTGGCTTGGGTGTGGCTGGCATGAGTGGAAGGAGGAAGGATAGAAAAGGGAGGAAAAGGAGAAGGCCGGGGGGTTGGAGTTGAGAAGAGAAGGTCTGGAAGCTTATTTTATTTTTCTACCAAGGGTATTTTAAATAGAGGCTAGATAGAGTGAAGTTTTATTGCTTCCTCCGTGGGAGGATATCTGAGATGGAGGTAAGCGAGAGTGTGAAGTAAGGGAGTTGGCTGGGGTTTCTAGCCTCGGATTTTAATAATAAAGAGTAAGGGAGGGGGGTGGTTTTTAATCCTGAAACCTGAAGAAGAATCCTAGAGAAGAAGCACCAGGAGGAGAGAGACTGGTGGTGCCAACTGTTACTGTGGACTTTGGAGGCATCTGGACTGTGGCCATCGCTGCTGGCATAGGTGCTGGGACATTGTGGGGGGAGTTGCCCTGGGGGATGAGCCATTGCCATAACATACTGGCCGTTGTTGTTATTGTTACCATCTGGAGCCGGGGTTTACCCCCCCACACACTTCATCGGATTCTGAACGATTGCTCAGGGGCCTGTTACTCCTGCTGCTAAAGCAGCCCTGAGCTGTTATATACATCTTCAGAGCATCAACCACTGAGACTGGTTAAGTTCGTGCCTGAAAGTCCTGCTTCAACAAGAAGAGCCTGCCACCCATTAACGCTGCGTGAGCTCCGGTTGTAAGACATCTCATCGATCTCTAAAGAACATTGCTGCAAGGCTGGACAAGGGGGGACGTGGCTGGGAGGGCCTGGGCATTGGCAGCCTCTGAGGAGGTAGCGCTACACATATATATATGAAAATATATATATCTTGAGTTTGGTGCACCCTGTCGGCCCAAATATGGGAGAAAAAAAAAACAAAACTAAAAAGTTTGAAATGGCTATTCCAGTTCTCCCTTAATTCTTTGTTAGCAATCCAAATTTTGGATTATATGGTTGTGATGGCATTACATAGTAACCTCTAAGGAATCTTTAAAGTGAAAGTATCAATTTATATTTATCTCTGAAAAGTAGGTGGCATTTGGGTATTAACCTTTTCTTCTGAACATGCTGGTTGAAATTTTTTCTCAACTTCAACTAAAAAGTGATCAAGGCAGCAGTCTGGTCTCTTTTTGTAAAGTGTCAGGTTTCAAAACCATTCATATGCATGCAAAATCATCAGTATAGATAATGCTTAGCAATGGAGATATAGGCATTAATTGATGTAACTGAAATAAAAGTTTTCAGCTCCTTTTCAGTTTTTTGAAAATGTATATTTCAGAATATTAAATGCAATGAAAAATGAGGATTGCTAAAATTAAAGTGCTGGAGGTGTGCAATCCAGGATAATGCCAGTTGTTAATGGTATATTTCCTTCATCTATTTCATTTAGTTTTTTGCCATTAAAAAAAAAATTACTGGAAAATTTATATCTGTTTCTCATTCACAATTTTTCATAATATTTATGTGCATTATCCCCTATTTCTATTACTTTATAAAAATGCAAATGTTTCCCAAATCCCTTTTTAATGTGATTTCTTCCATGCAATTATTTTAAAGCATAATTTCTATCAGTGACTGCTTTACAAAATTCAATTACATATCTCTGTTTTCAACTGCAAATACACTGCATTTTATGCCAGTCCCCCCCGCAGACATTTATTTATTTCCCAATTTCTTAATGATTCAAGGCAGCATACAAATAAAAAAAGGAAAAATAATACTCATAAAGGGAATCATAGCTGATTAAAAGAACAATGCAACCAGTTAGAAAACCAAACTTAACTAAAGGAGCTCCAGAGCCATCCTGTCCCAAGGCCTGAAAGAACAACCAAGTTTTGAATAATTATCTCAGTGTCCTAAGGGTGGGGTGTATACAAGTCTCTGCCAGAATGTCATTCCAGAGGGCAAGCACTGCAATGGTGAAAGTGCACTTCCTGGGCTTCCTATGATGACACTGATCAACAGGAGTCCAAAAGTATCTTCAAACTGTACACAAGCCTTTAATGGGGAAGTGCGCTCACCTTCCTCAATCATGCCAGATGGGCAGAAACAATGAGAGATAAACAAGTCCTATGCCATGGAGTGTTTTCAAGATGATAACCAATACCTTGAATAGCCTGGAAGTGAAGTGATAACTATGCAGTTCACCAAGCAGTGGGTCATGTCAGCATTATACAATGTCTATAATAGACAACGTCATGGATTATGCTGGTGCATTCTGGCCCAGCAGTAGCTTCCAGGCAGTTTTAAAGAGCAGCCCTGTGCCACTTGCATTATAGTAATACAACTGTACACATTATGGATCACTGTGCAAAGCTTTTTGTGCATGAGCTGAAAGTCCATGAAGATCCTCAGACTGCACATCAGCTTTGAATGGGGAAGTATACTTCCAATGAGAGTGACAGATTATTTCAGAATCTAAGGACTCCAAATAAATGCAGCTTCTTAGTCTTGTCCAAATTCATAACTGAGGCAATTCCTCCCCATCCAGCCTTCTAATGTAGAGGAGGACTTTAACAACATTGCTTACTCAGTCCAGGGTCAAGATTTACAACTGGTTATCTGTCTAAGTCTTACTGGGTAAAACAGACAGGAAAGACAACTGCATGAGGTTATTTTATTTTATTGCAAGGCTACATTGACAGAATCTTATAAGTCTGAAGATACAAATCAATTGCCTGATCATGTTGGGAAGTATTCAGCTTGGCAGGGAGGCAGGATTAAGCATGGAGATAATCTGGAGTCATTGTATAACCTCAAAAGAGCTAGGGTCAATACCCTCTAAATTCCTTGGACCCTTATCTAATTGTTCCCAAGAGTTGGCTTCCAGAGTTGAAAATTTTCTTTATTATTAGGCAGAGCATAATAAAGTAGTTATTATTAAAGTAGTTTGAACTCTGCATGTGTGAACCTGCTCATCACCAATTTTAACTATGTAAACAATTAGGGTGGTCCTTCCTAAACTTCTTTCTTTGACAGTAAAATCCATGGAGGCCTACTTTCTCCTGTCCAATTTTTTTCCTAGGTGGCATCTCTTCCTCTAATCCCTCAAGGACATCGATACATTCCATTACAGTTTCTTAGTGTATTCATGATAACTGAAACCATATCCATAGATCATCCCAGCCATGTCATGTAGATGTTAAACAGAAGGGGAGAAAGAACTTTAAACCCTGCATACTCCACAGGCATGAACCTGTCACCACCAAATGAAACTGGCTATGGAGAATGGAAAGTGGACCTTCCACCCCTAACTCCTGAAGCCAGTCCAAAAGGATATAATGATTAATAGTACTGAAAATCACTGAGGGATCAAAGAGCACCAAGATAAATACACAAACCCCATTCTGGCTCCACCACAGGTCATCAGCAAGTGGACCAATGTTGTCTCCATACAGAATCCCAGACTGTAACCTGACTGAAACAGGTCCCAATAATTTATTCCTGAGATTTTTTAAAACTGAAGCCTGACCACGCTCTCTAAAACCTTCCCCAGGGAGGGAGAATTAGAGGATGTACAATAATTCAAAGCTTCAGGTACTACCCACTCACTCAGGGAAACCACTGCATGGACCCAATTACAGTTTACCTCTGGACGGCTTTAACCTGAATCTAACAATAGGTGACCAAACTGACAGAGAATCTTGTCCAGTTCCTTGAGAGTAACTTTAAATGGGACTATTAGGGAGTTATAGGCAGACATTATAACAACAAAGAAATGTTTCATTACTCTTATCATGATATGATCTCCAGTATGGGTTCTTATTTGTACTTGGCAAGATTCACTCTTCATCTTTTTACAATTTTCTCTCAGGGTCTCTTATGCTTCATTTCCTTAAGCTCCTCAAATAATCAAGTGATTCCCCACTTTATATATTTAATTCATAAATAAATTTGTTTTGCATTATTACAGTGTTATGCTAAGTACTGGTACAACAAAAATCATAACTATAAGGCAGTTTCAGGCAAAAGTTAACTAAAACCAAAAATTGCTAGGTTATGAATAATTGTAATGTTTCTCATCTTTTTCTGGACATGGTGACCCAAAATAGATACCTTGAAGGAATCAATTGACTCAGCATTCTGCTAGTTTGAGCTAATCTCCCTTGCTGAACTTTTTCTGCCAAGCACTTGTTTTATATTTTTGCTAGCAGGTTTTTGATAGCTGTCAAGTTTTTTGTCTGTCTTTTTTTATAACATGCTGAAATAATACATTTTCTGTCTAAATAAGGAAATGCTCTATTCCTAGGGTTCAGACTCGTAACAAATCTAACTGGTAAAAAGGCATGCAAATACAATTTGTTGTCAGTTGACATTAGTAAATGGTTTTGATATTTCTGCTTTTTTCCTGATACTGAAAACCCTAATTGCTCATCTCTCTCAATTTTGAAAAATAATTGCTCAATTCCTATCACATCGTGCAAAGTATTAATTGCAAGCCCAAAAGATTCTTATTCACAGAATGAGAACCTTGTTCACAAAAAAACAACCAAATGGAACTTGAAAGCAAAATCTTTCATTTTTTACTTTTATTTGAGAAACTTTAAATAAGATAAAATGGACAGTGGAAGCATTGTGCTTTTCCACTTATGACTTGATTTCAGCATTTATTCCACTTCCCCTTTTCTATTTATGCTGGAGTGCCCAGGGTTAAATCAGTCATTTACTAATCTAAATAAACCCCCATGTCTCTTATTTCAAGAGATTATTTTTCCCAAGGAAGGGAACCAATTATATTGTTATGTGAACACAGAAAGTACTTTATTAACCCAGATTCCGGATATCCTGTGAATTCAGTTAAATAATCTTAAGGAATACTATAATAATAATAATAATAATAATAATAATAATAATAATGATGATGATGATGATGATGATGATGATGATGATGATGATGATGATGATGATGATGATGATGATGATGATGTTGGAAGGGACCTTGGAGGTAATCTAGTCCAATCCCTTGCTCCGGCAGGAAACCCTATACCATTTCAGACAAATGGCTGTCCAGTCTCTTCTTTAAAAACTTCCAGTGTTGGAGTATTCACAACTTCTGGAAGCAAGTGGTTCCACTGATTAATTGTTCTAATTGTCAGGAAAATTCTCCTTAGTTCTAGGTTGCTTTTCTCCTTGATTAGTTTCCATCCATTGCTTCTCATCCTGCCTTCAGGTGCTTTGAAGCATACTTGACTCCCTCTTCTTTGTGCCAACCCTGAGATATTGGAACTCAGCTATCATCTCCTTCTCTTCATTAAACTAGACATACCCAATTTCAGCAAGCATTCTTTATATGTTTTAGCCTCCAGTCCCCTAATAATCTTTGTTGCTCTTCTCTGTACTCTTTCTAGAGTCTCAAAGGTTTTTTTACATTGTGATGACCAAAATTGGATGCAGTATTCCAAGTGTGGTCTTACCAAGGCATTATAAAGTGATATTAGCACTTCACATGATCTTGATTCTATCCCTCTGTTAATGCATCCTAGAAGTGTGTTGGCTTTTTTGGCAGCTGCAGCTGCAGAATAACAAAGTTAGAAGAGACCTGGAGGTTTATAGTCCAACCCTTGCTCAAGCAGGAGGCCTCAGACCATTCAGACAAATGGCTGTCCAGTTTCTTATTGAAAACCTCCAGTGATGGAGCACCCACAACTTCTGGAAGGAAGCCGTTCCCCTGATTAATTGATCTGGGATTTTAAAAATTGTGCTGGATTTGGATCCCCCAGCAAAATTCAAAACTACTGAAATCCTTCTGAGGTGGGTTTCTGCCCCAAAAATGGATGGGATCACCACGCATATGGGGGGAAATGGCAATTTTAGGAGAAAAGTTTGCCATTCAACTTTGGGATTGGAATTGTAAAATGCCTATTTAGGTGGCATGAAGGGAGCACAGTAGGAGGGAGATTCTCCTATGGGATCACAAGATCTAGCAAAGTTCCAAGCAGTGAATTCCCAACTTGTCCCAGCTGCTTCCTGTTCTGGAGCCCTAGAATGTTTATTTGATTGACTGATTGATCAGCAGCTTCAGTATTGTAGACAAGAATATGGCTTGGTGGTATCCTTGTCAGCATTTCAAAATGATACCAGATCAGAAATTGGACTCTGCAGGAAAATTAGAATGATGTTAGGGTTAGGATTAGAGTTAAAGTTAGAGTTAGGGTTAAGTAACATCTTCTTCTTCCTCAAAAAATAGTCCAGTTGCCTTTTGAGAGAGAGAAGCACTTTTGAGATTGCCTTCATTTATGTCACAAAAAGAAATATTGATATACAAAATTATAGTTGAATTAAAACAACAATGAACAGTACTGGAAAAAAGATAAAGAGATAGGCGGATGGATGGATAGATGATACATCGATCGATCAATCAATCAATAAATAGCTGTTGAATACATGAAAAAGGAACTACTATGGAAAGTAGAAATCATTCTCTAAAGTGAAAGATTTTTTTTTAAATTTACTACAAAGAAATAGGTCCTGGCAAATATTATTCCATAGAGAAAGTAATACCTTGGTTAAAAACACACTTTTAGAGGCCAAGAAAAGAAATAAATGTTATAAGCAGTTTATAAAAAGGAATAGAAAGAAATTGCTAAATAAAACCAAACTTGTATAAAAGCTTTAAAAAAAATCCAGATTATTCTCACTCTGTTACATTTTATAAACATGGTTAAATGAAACAATTTAGGATAATGTGGAAAGATTTCTTAACCAGCTTTGTGACTGAGATGGACAATATGTGCTTTTGGATTCTGTCTGGAAGACATCAAGTTACACTGAAATATTTTTCTAGAATTTGGAACAACCAGATAGACCTTTCCATTATAAACATGGGATAAATGTATTTCTGACCATGTGTGATCTATTTACTACCATCTTGGGGTCCTTGATTTCATGGAAAAATTGAATAAACCCTTGCCAGCTACTTACATCTGAAACCCATTTAGTAGAAGAGTGTACTTAGAGACTCTTGTGTAACCTCAATCCCTGTGTAATTCTGAAGTTCTAACAAATACATCTAATAAAATCAGAGGAGTTCTGGCTTGTGAGTTCTAGTTCTTCTCCCTTGTCCTACACAAATCAGGGACATTGTGGACCGTGGCAAACAGCTCCATTATTAGGATGGTTGATTTATTATCAGAGAGGGGAAGTGGGATTCTGACTGATGAAAAAAAGCAGACTCCACTGTAACTTCATTTATGAAGTTATGATGGAAAATCTTTACAAAATGGAGTATTTATGATGGAAAATCTTTACAAAAGGGAGTATTCTCTCAATCAAGAGTACACATAGTAAAATCAAGTGTGGCTTAGGTTTATGGTGGATCTAGCTAGAGCCTGAATTGCTGACATGCTAAAAAACCATACTTCTTGTTCTGTGGAGTTCATGGTATCCTGTCAGTTTGATTATTCACTTGTAGACATTTCATTATCCAGCTAGATAACATTTTCAGCATGAGTTACTTTGGGGTTTGCTACCTGTTTATATGCAGTAGCTTGCCCTACCAATTTTGGTAAGGGTATAGGTTCTTCTTTGGTGGTTCCTTGAATTCTTTAGCCCCCTTTTAGGGCTGATTTCTACTTATTTGAGCATCAGTTGTTGGAGGGAATTTGTTCTATTCTTTTTGTTTCCTTCATAGTTTTTTTATTGTCTCATTTAAATGTTGGGTAGATGTGGCTTATCTCTAGATGACTATTGATGTCTGATTGCCTAAATGTCAAGCTTCCAGGAATTCCAGATAATTTTGGGTTTGGACTTTGAAGTTTTTTGAAATTCAGTGCTACCTAGTATACATATAAACAAAAGAGCTCCTATATAGGAACAAACTCCAAGCTCAGTTGCACTGATGTTGTTACCTAGCTGGACAATAAAATGTACGCAAGCAGACCACCAAGCTCAGAAAACACCAAGAATTATTCCATTGATATTCTGTTTTATTGAAATGTCTCCCTTTCTCTCTTTATCATTTTTCTAACGTCTTGTTTTTTCCTTCTTTCTCTACTTTATCATCACTACCTAGCAGCTTCCTTGGAAAAGGTCACTCAGGTCCAAGCTATGAACTGAATGTCCTTCATGAAGGCTTTTGAAATTAAGCTGTTCAGCTCTACTGCATAGCTTTAGGACAGTGGTGAAAATGGTCCTGACCAAGATGTATTTTGGTTTGCTATTTTGTCTGTTTTTATAGTAGTGAATTATATTGCATTATACTGTTTAGCCTTTTGGCCAGGCATAGTGTTACTTTGCCAAAGAAGCAGCCAAATGATTGTTAAAAAATGTGTAAATATTTATATTATCCATTCTCATTAACACATTGTTACAGTTATCACTGATGGTAAGTTTTACTGATGTACAATCTTCCAGCCAAGCTGTGGTTTGCATTATGGAGGAGTTGGGTTGTCCCTCTGGATAACTCCTGGAGAAGATGGGCAGATGAGGGCCACAATAGTCTCATAGTGCCTCATTTTGAACAATATAGGATGGATTTTACTGACACCAGTCTAAGACTCCAGTCTAATATTAACTAAGGTCAAATTCTTTTCAACAGCAAATTGGGGAGTCTACATCACTTGTTGCTTTCAGTTGTGTTTCTTACCAGCTGCTATTTTTGTTACTCATAATTTGGTTCTATTGTTTTTATTCTGTTCTTAGATATTGTTAGTCATCCAGAGATGTGTATTTTAAATGGGCAACTATATACATGTAATAAAATAAAATAAAGAACTATTTTTAAAAAGTAACCCAGAATTTTATAACAATTAACCCATCACCAAATCCTCTTTCTCTTTCCTTTATTCTATATAGTGTTTATATCTGTCAAAAGATAAACTGGGAATAGGATTGTTCCTCTGAATTACAGGTCATTCCCATAAGAAGAAGGACTTCCTCCATACCATGAAATATCCACTTGTCAATTGAAGAAAGCAAATATTAGGTACCCCACTTGTATTTTACTATGGCATAGTCATGCCTTGATAAGATCTGCACACATCTGAGAAATCATCATTATGATGATTAAAGTTATATTTCTTATCCTGCCAAGCTTTGAAGTGTATTAATTTTGTAATGGTTTTTATTTACTGTTTTATTTGGAAGTAAACTTAGCTGATCTGTCATAGATAAGATTAGAGATAATTTTTATTCAGGTAGAGAACCCTTTTCCTTTTATTCACTGGTCACTGCTTGCCCTGTAATGTGTTTTCTGTGTTCCTATCTTCCATTTTTATTGCTTTTGTCCCCAGTTACTCCCAAACAAACCAGTCAGTTCATTTTCTCACATTCTACACAAACTAGTAATTTACTTGGTAAGTAATTACTAAGTAAATAATTTACTTGGAGTTCAGAAAGGCATTTGATAAAGTAGACCACAACCTACTACTTGATAAGATAGAAAAATGTGGGTTAGACAGCATCACCACCAGATGGATTCGTAGCTGGCTGACCGGCTGACCAGCATGAGGTCCTCAATGGAACTGCATCTACATGGAGGGAAGTGTGCAGTGGGTTGCCCCAGGGCTTTGTTCTGGGCCCAGTGCTCTTCAACATCTTCATAAATGATTTGGATGAGGGGATAGATGGCAAACGCATCAAATTTGCAGACAACGCCAAGCTGACAGGAATAGCCAACACTCCAGAAGATAGGCTTAAGATACAGAAGGATCTTGACAGACTTGAACACTGGGGTCTATCTAACAAAAGGAAATTCAATGGTGAAAACAGTAAGGCCCAGGGCTCTGTTCTGGGCCCAGTCTCTTCAACATCTTCATAAATGATTTGGATGAGGGGGTAGACTCATCAAATTTTCAGATGACACCAAGCTGGCAGGAATAGCCAACAGTCCAGAAGATAGGCTTAAGATACAGACGGATCTTGACAGACTTGAACATTGGGCTCTATCTAACAAAATGAAATCCAATGGTGAAAAAAGTAAGGTTCTACATTTAGTCAAGAAAAACCAAATGCACAGGTACAGTGTAAATGGTATCTGGCTAAATAATGGTAACTGTGAGAGGGATCTTGTCGTCCTAATGGATAATCATTTAAATATGAGCCAGCAGTGTGCTGCAGCAGCCAAAAAAAGCCAACACAGTTCTAGGATGCATTAACAGAGAGATAGAATCAAGATCATGTGAAGTGTTAATATCACTTTATAATGCCTTGGTAAGGCCACACTTGGAATTCTGCATCCAGTTTTGGTCACCACAATGTAAAAAAGACGTTGAGATTCTAGAAGAGTATAGAGAAGAGCAACAAAGATGATTAGAGGACTGGAGGCTAAAACGTATAAGATACGGTTGCTGGAATTGGGTATGTCTAGTTTAATGAAGAGAAGGACTAGGGGTGAGATGATAGCTGAGTTCCAATATCTCCACAAAGAAAGGGAGTCAAGTATTTTCCAAAGCATCTGAAGACAGGACAAAAAGCAATGGATGGAAACTAATCAAAGAGAGAAGCAACCTAGAACTAAGGAGAAATTTCCTGACAGTTAGAACAATTACTCAGTGGAACAACCTGCCTCCAGAAGTTGTGAATGCTCCAACATTGGATGTTTTTAAGAAAAGACTAAACAGCCATTTGTCTGAAATGGTATAGGGTTTTCTGCCTGAGCAGGGGATTGGACTAGATTACTCCAAGGTCCCTTCCAACATCATCATCATCATCATCATCATCATCATCACTACCACCACCACCACCACCACCACCATCATTACTACTACTACTACTACTACTACTACTACTATTATTACTACTACTACTATTTAGCTGCACAGTAAAGGCACGATCTGCCTCTCTTTTCTGTGGCTCCCTTTTTTGCATTGGTATCTTCCTAAGTGTTTCTTGAATCACATTATTTTAACCTCACCACATCCTGAAATGTGGAATATAAGAGAAGCAGACAAACTAGCCTGGAGAAGACAGACACTGAATTCCTGGATTAGTGTTTTGATTGGTGGGCATTTTTCCTATTATTTAGTGACATGTTGAAAAAGACTGCAAGAAAACCAGAGGACAAAACAAATAATTGGAAAAGCATATATTGTCCATCTCAGTCACAAAGCTGGTTAAGAAATCTTTCCACATTATCCTAAATTGTTTCATTTAACCACATTTATAAAATGTAACAGAGTGGGAATAATCTGGATTTTTTTAAAGCTTTTGTACAAGTTTTGCTTTATTTAGCAATTTCTTTCTATTCCTTTTTATAAACTGCTTGTAACATTTATTTGTTTTCTTGGCCTCTAAAAGTGTGTCTGGCACAACAAGTGGCACATTCACATATCAGAAGAATTTAACAGTAATTAGGCATAGATGGAATAGGGTAGGGAAGTAAGGCATTGAATTGTGGGCACTGGGGAAATGGTGGCTACTTCTGGGGATGTGCATGTTGCTCTATAGCATTCTGCAGCAGTACCAAAACAAAGCAGGGCCCTTTGTTGCTAGGATTGCAATGCCATCCCTCAAGTGGCCATAATTTTCCAAATAGGGGCTTCTTGCATAGCCAGAAACTGCCGAATTGCTGGGCTGCATGATGCCATCCCAGAAGTCCCCGCTTGGAAAACGGTGGCTTCTTGTGGGATGGCAGCTGAATCCCAGCAAGGGAAAAGCTTGCTTTGCTTCACTAATATGAGCAGAGGAAAGTAAAGTGATCAGCTGCCACTATCCCACAAATGGCTGTCATTTTCTTAGTGGACATTTCCAGGAATGGGCCACATGGTTTGTACAGCATTGCAAAAATCACTGGGGCTCTGGTGATCTTCAAGATATAAGTGCATGATGGGGTGCCAGGGGGTGTGGAGAAGACCTAAGCTCAGTGGGGATGTGAGGTGGGGGGAAAGGCCTGTGGTGACCCAGTGAGGGAGAAGTAGGGTGAAAATATGTGGGGACTCTGGGGAGCGGGAAGTGGAGTATGAGGTAACCTAGGGTGGGAGAATCCTCAGGGCTTCCTCTATAGCTGAGGCACCCTGTGCTCACTTAAGGACCTGTGCATTTGTTTAACAACCCCATTAGGGACAACAGTCATCACTACTTGCAACCTTAATGGGGAGGTTCCATTAGTCATAAATTGAGGAATATCTGTATCTATGCCTTTAGTAGGATAGACGTTATTTTTAAATTGTATAGAAGATAGTTAAAAATGGAATCTATCTATTATACAGATATTTCTGAATAATATATTGAAGAGCAATCATCAAAAGTTTTGTTCTAAGTTGTTTTGATTGCAAATAGTTGAGTTCTGTACCCTTTCCTTCCATCCACCCATGATGCTACAAATTAACTTGCACTTAGATCAATTAGATGATGTTTTCCTCTGCTTCCCAGGGATGTTAGAGGCTTTTGCATCCATTTTACACAGATTTTAATAGAGCCTTTCCTTCATTTTTAATTTGAATAAACTAAAAAGTACCAACTATTGTTCTTTTATGAGTTGGAAGCAGTTTAGTGAATTAAGCCAGATGCTATTCTGAGCCAAGAGTATAGATTGAGATTTTATACAGAAGGAAATTATGCAGAAGCAAAAATCTTTTCCCTATCTAGATACATTTACCGTATGTTTTCTCTTTGTTTTTAATGGTTGTAATAGTGATCATGCTGATCTCTTGTGGAAAGTTGGGGTGAGGAGTTACAAAACAACAAGAAACAATTGTCATGCGAGAAACATGATAACAGTATGACCAATCCCAACCAAAATACCAGATTCATCTAAGAATCAAAGATCAGTCATAGGTCATTTGCTCATTTTTAATTTAATTAATAAATGTAATTAATAAAAGTAAATTTATTGAAGATTATAACGACAATAATGAACTCTAATGCAAACTAAAAGAAAGAGAAAAAGAGCAAGAAAGGTAAAAAAAGAAAATGGTAAAAAAAGAAAATACATAAAGAAAAGAGAGAAAAAAGAGAGAAAAAAGAGAAGAAAGAATATAGTAAAAAAGAAAAGAAATATGTAAAATGTTACATATTGTTAAACAATTGTTAAAATATTTAAAATGTTAAACAATTGCAGTAACTTTTTACCTTCGCTTAAATAAGAATAAGTGATCTCTTTTTCACATATCCAATCTCTTATCTATAAATAAATCCACAAAGCAACATTATCTTGGTTTCAGCAAAGGTCCATTAATAGTTATCATATAAAATTAGATATCTATTTTAGCCTTGATACATAATTCAATTTTATGTTCCTTACTTTTACTTTTAACAATATTGATCCTTGGTCCCTCCAAATAATGTAGAATTGATTTCCATTTTTCTTTATTCCTTCTCACGAAATTTTCAAAGTTTCCTTCATTTTACTTCTAATAATTTCGCGCAAAACGTTACATTAAAATTTCCCTCCCCAGTGCCCAACTGTCCAGTTCGTCTCCAGCCAATCCACAGGTGTGAAGTTGTTATGGGAGCCGGAGCGTCTTTACAATGGAGCAGAGATAAGGCAGATGGCCCCCTGGCACATTCCTCCCCCCTGTCACATCCAAAGAGATATATTAAAGATGAAGAGAACAAAGCAAAGGAAATATGTCCGTGACCTCCACTTCCAGCGGAGTGAAACCTCTCCCTCCCGTCAGAATGGCAGAGTCCCAAAAATATGAATTGGAGGGGACCTAACATGCACATTCCAAAAAGGTTTGCCACATAGAAAATCAAAACCTGTTCTCTAATTCCAAAAAGCAATACATAGAATAAATGTAAATTACAGGAAGGCAGATTCTGATCTGAATGTTAAGGAAAAAAACATAACATCATTACATATTTTGTGAATAAACATGATTGAATGGGAAATTCTGTAGAATTCCTTCTGGATTCATATAAAGTGTCCAGAGTTTCTTGATGCTCAAGCTAAAATTTTGCTTAACAAATATTTTAAAGGAGAAATCTTAGTTGGCCGTCAAGAATGATTATTTTACTTTTTAAATTAAATTTCTTCAACTGAACATTTGAGTTTAAAGTCCCTCTTATTTACATTGTTAAAAGTTACATATGACTAAGAGCTCCACATAATGACAATGCTACCAAATGTTTTTTCAGAGGAATGGCATTTCTGCCCCAGTGAAAAAAACACTAAGTTATCCCCATCCCCTTGAGTGGAAAACAAATCCCAAGTCACCAATTACCTAAATATTTTTTTGGGTAAAAAGTAACTTTTTCGTAGTAACTATTACTGTGTTTTTCTAGCAGCGCACATTATAACTGACAAGATTGCAGAGTAAGCTTAGATTTAACAATGCAGCTTTTGGTGAGAAGAGCCTAATGCTGGGAAAGATTGAGGGCAATAGAAGAAGAGGACGACAGAAAATGAGGTGGCTGGATGGAGACACTGAAGCAGTAGGCGTGAGCTTAAATGGACTCCAGAAGATGGTAGAGGACAGGAAGGCTTGGAGGAACGTTGTCCATGGGGTCGCGATGGGTCGGACACGACTTCGCAACTAACAACAACAACAATGTAATCATTTTCTAAACCCAACATTTGCCTCACTTGATGATAGACAATCATTTCAGGAATCCCATTAGTGTCAGATGAGGCTAGTATTGCAATCAGGGTTTTGTTTTGTTTTTTAAAAAAATGAGTATTTTCCCATTCTTTGATTGCGTAAGAGTTGCCTTTCAGAAAACATTACTCATCTTGTCAGGACATGGGGGAATCAGGATAAATGCCTTTTTTCATCTTTAAATCTTAATTTATTATGATGCTCAAGTCCTGATGAAAATGTAAGAGTTTCCCCATGTCCATGGGTCTTAGTAGGAATGAGGCGGAAGACAAAGTGATCATAGCTTTCACTATTGCTCAAGCAGGTATTTGACTGAGTTCCTATGATGGCTAGAAAATATTAAAGTTATATGTCATAAGCTTAATAAAATATTAAGTTTTTTCACAGAGAATCTCTTCATGGATAAAACAGACAAGTTGAAGATAAAATTTATTTATTTATTTGATTTCTTGATCACTCCAATATTTTTTTTTCAAAATATATAAGATACATATTTAATATACAGCCATTATATATAAAAAGTATAATAATTGGGCTCATATCATAACTTAAACCATAAATCAAACAAATCACATTTTGCTTAACATGATGTGTGAATTCCGGCCTTTTTGTACCCTCTCTCAAGAAACTGAGCTTAAGTGTTTGTTCCTTTTATGTAATTATAAAAGCATATCCTTACAGTAGTAGCCGTAAAAAAATCTCAATTTGAAAAATATAGCTTGAATGTTTTCCAGCCATCCTGGGAATTGAGCCAAATATATGCAGCATTAGCTAAATAGAATGTGTGAAAAAAATCATAGTTCAGAGTCTGTAATTGATTGGTTGATTGTATGCTATTAAGTCACCATTGATTCTTAGCAACCACATAGACAGAATTTTTCTATGACAATCTGTCTTTAACCTGGTCTTTCAGCTCATCCAATGGTATAACCATTGCCATAGTATTTGAGTCCATCTACTTTATTGTTGGTCTTTCTCTTCTTCCACTTCCTCCCATCTTTCCCAACATTCTTCAGAGAGCTATTTCTTTGCAAAATGTGGCTTACGTAGCCTGTTTCGGATCTGGATTAAGATGCTTTTTAACCCAAGGCCAGACAGATGACTCAATAAAGATGATTGTAAAACAGATATTTATTCAGGTATACTTGCAGTTATGTAGTTTCTTCTGGATATGGTACATCTGTTCATCCTTATAGGTAAAAAATTAATAATTCCTTCATATCAACTTCTAACGTGGAATAGGACCCTGTGTGTCCTGCGGTGGTCCCATGCTTAACTCAGACAAAGGCATTCCAAACTGGCACATAGCCAGGATATCCTGTGATGAACTTAGTAGCTCCTCCTACTGACCTGTTAACATGGTATTTGCTGAATAGCTAAACTACATTACCCATAAGCCATCTCTTAAGGAGACAGTGCTTAACCCTATAAATGCCAAACATTCTAACATACAGATCTATATGCTCTAGTCAGGATTACATTGATCCAGCACAGTGCCTCAAGTGAGAACTCTTTCCTGATTTATTGGATAATCTGTTTTTTGTTTTTAATTTTCCTGGCTGCCCATGAGAAGGAGTCTTTTCAATCACAAAGTTCAAAAAATGTCAATACTCCCCATATACCTTCCTGTTTCTTCAAAATTAGTAAGAAAGATTTGCATAGAAAATGAATGAAATTTTTGAACAAATTAAGGAAAAAATAGATTTGGGGGGGGAATAAGACAAAGTATACAGAATTAATAAAAGATGTAAAATCAGGAAATATACCAAGAGACATTGTGTACTTTGTCAAGAAGAAGACAAGAGATCAGGTTTTACAACAACTGAATAAAAGAAAATAACACACCTTACTAATGACAAACTTGAATAAAAAAAGATATCATTCCAATGTGACAAATGGGAAAATCTGATTAGATTTAAACAAAGCAAAAAGCCAAAAAAAAAGTTATTACTCTATTGGGATGACTAGTGATAAAAAAACTACTTTCAGAAAAGACTGGAATCCGTTTATGGACTTTGTGTTGTTCAAAATTATTTGGCGATTTCTGGAATTACTGATTAAAGCTAGTTGGATATGGGAAGAAAGGAATTTTATTTAATCTTAAAGGGGAAGGAGATATAATAACTTTGTAACTGCTATAAAGAAGATTAAAATGTGTTTTCTTTTTACAGCCAGATCCTGTCCTATCTATTTTACTAGGGATTTTGTTTACAAATGTTCTGTTCATTGAATATACTCAGAAAAATAACTGCTTAATTTACTTTGATCTATGCTATTGGACAATACCTTCCTCATTTTTATTGATTTTTTCATTGTAACTAGAGCAGGCCACAAATGGCTGTTTGCAATTATGTGTTAATTGGCAGGCAAAATTGAAGATCCTTGTACTGCAAGCATTAAGGCAGTTACCAACTCTGCCTTGGTAACTGCCTTAAACTTACTCAGTACAAATTATTATTAAAGAAAGCTTGAGATGATGAACATCTGCTTGGGCAGTCAGATTTCAGCTTAACTCAGTTCTTTCCTAACATATTGAGACAATTGTTGCATATTTTATTCCATTCTCTTCCATGCCCTTATCAGCAACATGATCCATTGACATAAATAAAAATTTCTCTGTCTTGAAAGTTTTAATTGATTTAATGGTTGCTTTGTTCCATCATCATTATTTATCATGGTAACCTTTTATTGAGTCATCTCCTTGCCCTGTACGTAATAATACAAGTCTAAATAATCTTATATCAAATATAAGATAATGTGGTTTTTCTATCCCTTACTATGTGTACCAAACAACATCTTAATCATATATTTTTGCTAACACATAATAAAGAACTGCGTATGCAGTACAGAATTTATCTAGCAGGATTTCTCCTGTTTTGTTTCACCTAAATAGTATTTAAACTGTTATTCTCGGTTGTGTTTAGACAAAGAGAGGCAAGAAAGAAAGCATGATGTAACTGACTGCAATCCACATTAACCAAAGGTTATCAGCATTATCAATGAATAGACAGGAGTGGGAAAAATCTATATAGGTAATCTTATTCCCAGTTCTAAGCTAAGTAATATCCAGTTATGGCTCTTGTATTTAAAAGTGCTTTTTATATTTAACACTGTATTAGGTGGGCACAGATAAGCACACCTCTATAAAGAAAAATGATTCCTTGATTGAAATAATGTTGTTATTACTTGTTTCTTGGATCAAAACCAATAATTTTTAAAAAAAGAGGTTGTATTTTAAGTCTCAAAATCTAAGCCTCAAAGTCCATTCAAATGTGCATAACCAGGATACAGGCTCCCTCCCTCCCTTCCTTCCTTCCTTCCATTCTGATTGACTTGCCATTTGCTTTGCATGTGAGAAACTTGCATAAAGAAAATCAATGGGGAACTCAGGAGGAAGTTGCAAGTTCAAGACCAGCAGGCAAATAAGTGGGTGTTACTGGGTGGAGGAGGATGGGTCAGAAAGGGTGAATGGGGTAACTGGGGTTGCCAAGATGTGCCACCAGGTAAGGAAGGATGTGTAGGATGTCACACAAATCAGGAAAAATGTGCAGGGGTGCATGAAAAGTACCACACAGATCAGGCAAGGTGTGTGGGTGTGTGGAATGTCAGGTAGGGTATGCAGCAGTTCACAGGTGACCAGTGTGACTTGAGCACAGAGGGCTTGGGGTAGTTGTGTGGGTGGGGAAAATTTACCCAAGCAATTTGCAATCTTCCCTGCTGGCTCCCCCACTACCTTGTGGCAAAGCTTGCCCACTACCTTGTTCCAAGGAGTGCTGGAAATAAGGATCATATGGACATATCTACCCACAGCAGTGCCGAAACAGCCACAACTTTCCCAAGTTTTATGCTCATGGAAGTAATGGTTCCCAGCATTCTGGAAGTTAGCCCACTTGAAGTACCTCGG
Organism: Protobothrops mucrosquamatus; assembly: GCF_001527695.2. NCBI lineage: Eukaryota > Metazoa > Chordata > Lepidosauria > Squamata > Viperidae > Protobothrops > Protobothrops mucrosquamatus. Next base: position 2,265,535 of record NW_015386430.1, read on the forward strand.
TTCAACACTTGTTGCCATATACATATCATACTATATCGCCCAATGGAAGATTACAAAAACCAGACAATAGAGTATCAATAATATACAGATTGTTGCCAAGTTTTTGTAATGAATGCCTATCACTTTCTCATTTTAGTTTACTCAAATACAGATCTTCTTTATAAAAGATACATATAAAGGGTTATCCCAAGCAACAGCCCTTTCCTTGATTTCCCAGCTGGTGACTGGCATCTCCCACAATCAACCTAAATGAAAAATGTTGAAGAGTTTACATTATGAAAATGTCTTTCATTTTCTTTCGTCTTTTTCTAAATAAGTAACAGTAAAAGTTAACATTTTGAATTTGTAAATTTGGATTGTGGTAATAAAACTAGCTAGTGAATAATTTGTTATAAATCTCCGTTAATGTCTCCAACATTCAGAAAGCAACCAACATTCAAAGAGATAAAAAAAACATGATATTCAATGTGCTCTTGACATGATTAACTCCATGTAAAAATAACAGATGAGCAGAAAAATGCCTGATACAAGCACATTGTATGGTATTTCTTTTCAGCCTAGAGAAAGGTCATAGAAAAAAATGTTGTTCTAAAAAGATACAGTATAAAAGGATCATTTTTCAGTTATCATCTTGAATATTAACTTTGCTATTCTTGTGTTGATAAAAATTGAGCTAGAATGAGATGATTGAGAAATGAAAGTGAGATATTACCATGGTTTTGCTTCTGTACCAAAGAGTTTTATGGTTGTTGGGCCTTGAAGTAATAGAATAAAGAGAATACTAAATGAAATGTTGCTCAGGCAATTGCATAGATGCAGTAATAAAAATATTGAGCTAGATATTAGATGGTCTTACCTTAATTTGTAACATCCCAAATAAAGGCATGGGTGAAAAGATGGGAGCAGATAGACATGAATATATACTATGATTTTGTTTCAATTCCTTTTTTATCATGTAAATTACCTACTTGGTTCAGAATATCAAATTAGCTCTAGTTGCATTAGCCAAAACTTAGCCTTCTGTAAAAATATGAATTTCAAGCCTTTTTGAGTATCATTATTTATGCAATATGTGTGCTTGTATGTGTGTGTCAGAGATAATGCTAATATGATAGTGCCCCCAGATATGTGGAACCCCTGGACATATTGGCTGAGGGTGATAGGATCTATAATCCAAAATATATGCAAACAGCTAGGCTGAGAAAATCAAGCTGAGCTTGTTAGCTGGAAAGCTATGGCAGCCCGGGTTCCAAACCCACATGCCACCTGACAGGGTGAGCTGTTATTTGCCTCAGCTCCTGTCCACCTAGCAGTTCAAAAGCATGCAAATGTGAGTAGATTAAGAGGTACCACCACTCAGCTCTCACCTGTGGCTCCTAGTACTGTAACATGCGCAGCGGCCACACCCCAGACAACAGCTTCGACAGGCTGGCCAAACCAGGTCAAGAGTAGCCGTTGTGTCTTTGACATTCGGTGAGCAAAGGATTTGTCTATTCCGAACATGTGAAGACAGACTCTGGTGGATTGAGTGGATGAGACCTATTAAAATAGGACCAACGGTCATGAAGGCAGTTTCTGCAAGCGATGTGGTACGCTGAGAGCACGGCAAGACACGAAAGACGCCCTGGTCAACCACTGCGCCCAGCCCATCTCCAGCTGTCTCGACTTCTGTCCTGCCATTGGAACTAGATGGAATCTGGGAAGAGAGAGTGAGGCTGACTATGCGCACCTCTCCCTCACTTTAATCCAATCCACGCGCAAGTCTTGACATCTTGACCCAAGATGTCAAGGTCTTCATTGAAATCGATGGACAAACAACAACAACAACCACTTTGGTGGGAAGGTAACAGCATTCCAAGGACCTTTGGCATATAGCCATGTTGCCCACAGGACCATGAAAGTGTCCATGGATAACACTGGCTTCCTCAGCTAAGAAATGGAGATAAGCACCACCCCTTAAAGTCAGATATAACCGGACAGGAGAAAACTTTACTTTTATCTTTTACTAGAGATTAGTCAATTCACAGCCTAGTAATTAGATGATGTTCAATATATTTCAATGTTGTTGTCCTAACAACTTACAGTACAGTTATTTGATCTTGCTTATTTAGAAATATTCATAGTATTGTATGTTACCATATTCTATCAAAGCCATCCAACAAAGTATTTAGCATTACTTGAACAACCAGTGGTTGTTGTAGCTAAGACACAACTGCATTAAACTCACTGTTAATTTGTAGGTTTATAACATGTAAGATGTTGTTTTTCCTAAATGTTCTTTTAACACAGGCACTGTTTGGCTAAGAAATGTTCAAATGAGATGGATGTAACCAGGGCTTTTTTCCTCATAGAACGCCCAGAACGGAGTTCCGGCACCTTTTTTGGATGGAACCTTGTAGGGTAGGCAAGGCGGGTTGTATGACATGTGTGAGTTCCGGCACTTTTTTTTTTTTTTTTTTACAAAATGTTTTGTAAAAAACTTTTTTTTTTACTGGATGTAACACTTGTCTCATGTTGCCAGTTCACACCATCAGTGTCACCTTCTTCTCAGGAAAGTAATTACCATATGTCTTAACTAAAAAAAGTATATGGCAAAGAATTATTTCCTACTTGGGTTTTGGACAACATAATGGCTGAAATCGCAGGAATAAAGTTGGGCCTATAGTTTTTCTAGACCTAAGAATAACTCTTCTTAGAGAAGTATGTTGCTTCTCACAATGCCCAACAAAGTATCTCTATGGTGTTCAGAAACAGGAAATAAAGACCTACTCTTCTTCCGCCATTTTCCCTGCCACGGGTACTTGGAAGCATGTTGGTCTCACACTCGAAGCAACATTGAATCTTCAAAGCTAAAATGCCTTTAGAGACCTCCTTTAACTTTTATATATTAGCTTGGAGATCTAAAGAATTGGTAAAGAATCAGGACATCGTATCATTTTTCAATTTTTCTTGTCTTTGCATTTTTTATAGCCTTTCCATTCCTTGATTTGCTGCCTATTAAGTGATATTAGTCTGATCCTTCAAAATACCTTCCAAATTGGACGCTGTCCACCAGCTATCAATTTTTTCCCAAAGGTCAGTTTGAATCTAGTCTGCCATCCTTTTATTGGTATGTGGCGGCAGTATGGTTCCATTTTGGTTTACAGAATTCACCTCGCTTGTACAGGTTCTGATTATCCTGAAATGTACTGTTCTCCAATACTACCAAATCTAAATCTTCCCTCCTGGCACCATTGTCTCATCTACATATTGAAATCTCTAAGCAATGCCTAATTAGCTTATTCTCCACATGGAACAGGTAGCATTTTGGACAGTGTTAATTTGACAAACCTGGACTTTGATATGCTACTTTCATTCAAATTTAGTTTTTAGAAGCGACACCATGATTGTTGTCATCTTCCCAACACTATCCAAACTAAATTTTACCAGAATTGGGTCACCAATAAAGGAAAAATAAGTCCTGAGTATTCATTGGCTCCAGTTTCCAAGATACAGCTTCAGGTCAAAATTGCATCAAAATTATTCAAAATTATGAAGGGGATGTGCAATTATGCTCTATAACTTTTCTGCAAAATGTGATATAGCAATGAGAATGGTGCCACACCAATCAATATCAATTTATCTTTTTATTGATACTCATAACATAACTTTCCATTCATTTATTGGTTTTTCATGTAATAGTTTCATGCTTTTTCACTCTGCAAGAGGTTCCACTGTTGTAATCTGGAGCCCAGTAGCTCTGCCTTACTGTTAGGCAATTCCAAATCCCTGACCAGGTCATTTAGTAGCAGTGCTCCAATATCTCAGGGGCTGCCACAAAGAAGAGGGAGTCAAGCTATTTTCCAAAGCGCCTGAAGGCAGGACAAGGAGCAACGGGTGGAAGCTAACCAAAGAGAGAAGCAACCTAGAACTAAGGAGAAACTTCCTGACAGTTGGAACAATTAATCAGTGGAACAACCTGCCTCCAGAAGCGGTGAATGCACCAACATTGGAAGTTTTTAAGAAGAAACTGGACAGCCATTTGTCCGAAATGGTATAGGGTTTCCTGCCTGAGCAGGGGTTGGACTAGATGACCTCCAAGGTCCCTTCCAACTTTATTATTATTATTATTATTATTATTATTATTATTATTATTATTATTATTATTATTATTATTATTATTATTATAAGATAACCTTTATTGTCATTTTTTTACTGTGGGCACAATGGCACATATCAAAAATGAGATTTAGTTGCCCGCTCTCAAAGTGAAACACATACATGACACACACCTAAACATACTATGTACAACATATGTATAGACCCACACCCCTACATATACATAACAAATAAATATTAAGTACTGTCCAACTTAAATATATAATGGAAGGAGGAAGCTTGAGAGTTCACAAGATTAATGCTGTATGGAATGAAACTATGGCTGAATCTGGATTTTCTGCTACGGATACCAAGAAGCCTCTTCCCAGAAGATAACAAGGAAAACAGGTCATGAAGAGGATATGTAGTGTCCCAGATGATCGTACGGACCCTGCTCAAGCAACGCTTCTGTGCTATGTCCTGGATGGGAGGGAGGGAGCTGCCAATGATCTTTTCGGCCATCGTCACCACTCTCTACACCGCTTTCCTGTCTGAAGCAGTGATGAGGAGGAGCACACGGTGGGCTAAAGTTGGGTCTGCTGACATAGACAGTTCTGGATCAGCTGCATCCTGCTCATCATCTTTATCATCAACTGAATCTAGAGAATAGGATTCTGGTGGATCTGGAATTGGCAAGTCCTCACCATGGGGTACAGGACGCAGTGCGGATGGGATGTTTGGATATTCTATGGTCAACTGCTTCTTTCTTGAGATCCCTTTTGCAATTGGGGGAACCATGAAAAAATAGCAGTCACTTCTATGATTGGTGGGTTTCCTCCACATCATTGGGACTATGAAAGGCATGGACTTTTTCTTCTTGTTTAGTCAATGATGCAGATAAGTTGTACATGTAATGCAACAATAATAAGGGGCCCAACTCTTGTCCTGATCCCCAATTTTGCATCCATACTGCACTTTTGAGATACCAATGTAACTCACCACAATTGAATCAGAAGAAATCTGCATTGTTTACACAGTTTGAAGCATCTTGGCTTCTGAGGGAAAATATCATACAACTGTTCCTTGGAAATGTTAGTTAGGCAATGACACTTTCACAAGCCACCAGATGTAACTATATGATGTGTAGATCTGACCAAGACAAATGTGCCTTGCAATAAAAGAACAATAAATTACAGTAAGGTAATAATCTTTAGTCTCAAAGTGAAGATAAATTTATACACTTCCATGTGGTACTATTTTCATTGTTGTACCATACTTTGTAGAGAAGTTATAAGGCATCATGATTATTAGATACCTCTCTCCCAGTAGGCAAATATACTCGCCTATTGTTGTGGCTCCGTCCTGTGGGTCCCTATCATCGGAGGAGGAAGGCTCTGAACATGAAGGAGAGGAGATGGCCAGGCCTCCCTCTCCAGGCCCTTCCCCTCTGGTGCGGCCTTCGGTGTCTTCCGACAGAGAGGAGATTGGCCAGGAGCCAGGTGCTTCTGGGATTGGCCAGGAGCCAGGTGCTTCTGGGATTGGCCAGGAGCCAGGTGTATCGGACTCTGAGGAGGATACGTCTTGGCTGGATCCACGCCAGCGTCGGAGGGACAAACGTGCGCAGCAGCTAAAACGCCGTGCCAGAGATTTCAGCTGAGTCACTGGNACCCCACAGGCTATATAAGCAAGGGGTGTGCCGTTTGAAACTCTTGTGACGAACAATACTGAATCTTCTGTTGCAGCACTCCGGAATTATCCTGGACTTGATTTGTATTTGTACTGTGAGTTATCAGTAAAGGTCTTGGCAGGCAGCCACGGAGTTGCTGCCAAGTGTTTATCTGTATTTGGCAGTGCTGAGCAGTCTTCTAGCCCTCGGCTGACTGGTTGGGGGTGTGTGAGTAGGACGGGGGACAGAACACCTATGTATAATTTTTTATTGTGAAATATCTTGAAAACTTTAGCGAACCAACACCTTTACCACCTGTTTTCTAATTCATCTAATCAAAATACGTAAGAACATTTTATCTCAGAGATCAATATTTCCCAAAATTTGTAGATCAGTGAAATCGGCGATTAACTTTCTGAAAGTATAACTAATTTTGCATCTAATGCAATATTATTACCTACTTCTCCAGTGGATTTTAATTAAATATTTCATTTTTTTATTTTTCAAAACAGAAATTCATTTACAATTTGATCATTAATTTGTGAAAGAGAAGAAGTTTAAGTGAAAATTGAGGGAACAGAAAAGTACATGAAGTGGAAGTACTGTTGCATTAGCCTAAAGACAGTGATTGCTTCAGGCTTATGAATTACGAGACCAGCTAAAAAGTTGAAAAGATCATGGGCTGTATTCAGTGAAAAATGAGCTGTGCCTAAATGATAACTCCTGGTGATAGGGTACGTTCACTCATTTCTCTTCTCTCAAGCCTTTAATATTTTTGAAACTAGGTAAAACTTTTAATGTTTTGATATCCCATTGTAATAAAACTCAGATGTCTAGGAAGAAAAGATTACCACCAGGATACTTTTAAACCTTATCATTAAATAAAATGTTGTATCCTTTGGATAAGGACTGAATTATGAGGAATAATGCCTATAGGAGTGCTTATTATTTTTCTATAAAATGGATTTGTAGCTTTTAGGGATTCACTTCAGTCTGAACAGTGTGATTATCTATGTTGCTGCAGTACATAATTTATGCTTCTGTAGTGCTGAATACAAGGAGCTTTTGTGTGATAGTTGTACATCTTTAACACAGCTGGAATTCAACAATTTAGCAGATCACTTTTGACCTCTGTTCAACACTGTCATAGGGTGCTGAAGTCTGTGGAAATGTTAAGATTTCTTCTAGCGTAGATCCCAATTGCTATTTTTCACCTTGCAATGTATGTCTTTTGTTTAACGTATTTATAGAAAACATCCCTCTTGTTTTCTTCCACTGCAGTGTGCTTTTCTCACATAGCAAAATAATCTGCCTCGGCTTTTGCTCTTATAATTATTTTTCCTATGTGGAGGGAAGTAAAATTTTTCATAGTACTCTATTTTCCCCCTCTCTGATGGAATATTATTCATCCAGAATCATTGCAAATTATGTTCACAGTATGACCTTGTCCTGTCAATTCTTTGGATAGGACACGTAGGCTTACATTCAACAATGGCTAGTTCAAGTTTCAGCCACCCAGTAGGATGCTCAAACATTTTATGTTTCTGAGTACATATCTAAGATTAAGTAATGTCATAAACCCTTTGTAATTCTGTTTTTTGAATATCTAGATTGAGAAGATAGCAATAAATAACAAATGCCATCTCTACAAAGAAGCTAAAGAAACACCTAGTTAGCTGCTGCAAGAGGATTGCACTGATTGATTACAAGCAGTAGCGTGACAAAGTAGCAACAAAACTGTACTGTAATATCTGCAAGAAATACGACTTGCCTGCAAGCAAGGACTAGTGGGACCATAAAAGAGAGAAAGTCATAGAAAAATGAAGAAGCTAAAGTACTCTGGGACTTTAGAATTCATACAGACTGTCACATATCACCCCAGACCTAACAATTGTTAGTAAGAAAGACAAAAAGTCTGGATAGTGCATATGGCAGTACTTGGAGACAGCAGGAGAAGATAACAAAATAAAAAGACTAGCAAATAAAAATAGAACAACTGTATCAAAAGAAAACAAAGATAGTACCAATAGTAATAGGTTCCTTGGGTGCAATCCCAAAACAATTTGAGCCACACCTGAACACCATCAGCAATGACAAATTCACCATCAGTCAATTGCAAAAGGCAGCTTTGCTCATACATTCTGTATAACGATATCTGTAACACCAACAAGCATCAGCATCTCAGGTCCTTGGGAAGGATTCGAAGGCAGACAAAAATGCTAAATCCAGTCTGAGCATCTGGCTGACTGTGTGACAGAACAATAATACAATCTTCTCCTTCCCATTTTTGTTTTGGTTTCTATTACTATTGGCTTCAGTGCCACTAAATGCCAGACTGCAACACAAAAATATCATTAATGATTAATGTGTTAGGTGCACATTGGATACATGAGGTTGTAACTCATGCAATGATGATAGCTGGCAAAAGGAGTCTTAAGGCGTTCAGAGGTCTTAAACTGGACTCTTTTTACATCCTTTTGGCTTTTGTTCAGTGATCACATTATTATTTAAGTTTGAGAATAATCACATACTGGGATTGTATTTTTAGGAGAAATATACTTATTTTTAATGGGGAAAAAATAAAAGAAATAAAGAAATCAATATATAGTCTGCTTTTGCTTTATGCTACATTATTATGGAGAAAAAAAATCAATTAACAATACTTTTGTATTTTCCATAATTTTCTTACTTATGTTCACCTAAAATTTATAATTAATATGATCTTTGTATTTTATTTCACCTATGTAGCTGTGATGTATAAGAATCAGTGTTATAAGAAATGAAAAATGATTCCTTTGTTTAAATTATCATCTTTCAAAATATTGATCTGATTCCCTGCTCCAATGGCATACAATCAATTAAATAATCCTGACACAATCACAGTAGTGTTGAACCTATTTTTTAGAAGGAGTCCATCTGACAGCAAACTTGACAGAACCACATAGACCCAGGATATGTATAGGTGGGATTTTTCAATCACCAAGATATGGAAGATGACACAATACAATACAATTTATTATTTATTTATTATAATTAAAAATTCATTGAATAAAATATTTTAAATTTTAATGATGACCCAAAATTCATTGTTTAATTAATACAATATAGTACAGTGTATATTACATTTTGTTCATCAGATACACACCATTGGGCAAACATATGCATGGTTTTTTTGAATATTGGCCAACTTGTATAACTGTTCTCAGAGCAGAGTATGGTTTTGTCCAATGCAGTTCCTTTACACAAGGGTCCCGCGCAACAGGTTGCCTGGGGAAAAATCCCATGAACCCAGTTTTATTATTGAGTGCAATGGACTGAAATAGCTTCAGGACTGATGGTAGACATATACTCAGATGGTCTATTAAATTAAAGATGACTTTGGTAGTCTCTAGAGTTTCAAAATAATTATATAATTACAGAAACATATAATTTACTTCTTTTCTTATATTCTGCTCATATTAAAAATCAGTATCCAAGTTTCCTATATCAGGTTAAAGCAAATGCTCATAAAAGCTTTCAGGTTAAATCACAAAACCTTTCTTTCCCATTTTTTCATAAAATAGCTGAATAAAGACAGGTGAAATTTAGCTATTAGTAACGTAGATAGTTTTTATTGGCTTATGTCACAGTTACAAAGCCAAATCAGACTGAGGGCTGGAAACATTATTTGAAATTTATCTTACCATTATGATATAGCTAAAATTAATTTTATGTGTGGTGGTATCTGACGCCAAATCATAGTCAGATGAATAGTTCTGATGTCTGATCAATAAAATTATAAAAAAGTGTTATATACCAGTAAGGGCCAAATGATGCTTCCAGCCATCAGTCTGATATGGCTTTGTAACTGTGACATAAATGTTAAATACCAGCAAGGGCCAAATGCTGATAAAATTCTATTTTTCAACAAAAATATTATATATATATTTATCTGAGGTTTCCTTCCTTTCTTCCTTCCTTCCTCCCCCTCCCTCCCCCCTCATAAACCTATACTTATTTGGCCTTATTGTAATTTGTGTTGCAACCAAACTTTGAAAACTTTTTTTTTAAATATATATATATGTGTGTGCGGGTTATTTATTGGCCAGCTACTTTTCTCTGGTTGCAACTTTTCAAGTGGAAAAATTAAATGCTTTTCGTGAAATACCATATATATTGAAGCAAGATAATAAACCTAATTCTCCTCCTGATAAAGATAGTTTCTATAACTTTTAGGAACCATCTTTTTGGAGAAACAAATTATACAATATTTAGAAAGCTTGAATCTCTTAAATTGATAGAAATGTTGGGTTCAGTTCAGGTAGAAGAAAGAATATACATGAGCTATTGTCAAATGTTTATTATCTCATTATATAATGATAAAACAAGTTCAGGTATCATCTAAAGTAGCACCTTCCATTAAATAAAATCTAACTGCAGAATCACTAGAGATTCCTCTTTTTTTTTGCCTGTTAGATAATTTTGAATGGATGAATAGCTCCACCTCCTGGCAAGATAAAAAATGGAAGTGCAATTTCAACCCATCCAATGGTCCTCAGACTTGATATTTTGTATGAATTGTAGGAAGAAGCATTATTAAAGATAGGTTGCTGAACAAAAAGAAGGAAAAACAAAGCATTTAATTCTATGAGCAGAATGTCCACAAAATAAATTATTGTATTCATAAAACAAACTGAAAAGTATAGGTGTTTGGAAGGAAGAATGAAGAAATAAACAGTATTTCAGTGCTGAAGTTTACATTCAAGAAAGGGCAATCGAGACATACCCTGATTTGTGATGGTTAAGCTATCCACAGTTCAGAAATGAAATAAAAATTGAGAGCATCCTTCAAGAATGCAGAGAAAAATAATTTATTAACATTTGGTGACTATATGTATGTGTATTAACCAGGGCTTTTTTTGTCTTAGAACGCCCAGAACGGAGTTCCGGCACCTTTTTGGGATGGAACCTTGTAGGGTAGGCAATGCGGGTTGTGTGACATGTGTGAGTTCTGGCCCCTTTTTTTTTTTTTTTTTTTTTTTACAAAAAAAGCACTGGTATTAACACTCAGTGACAATATGTATTTATTTTGAAGAATTTAATAGCAGAAGAAGCAGGAAGATTCTACTTAAAAAAAGAAATTAAGGAAGAGGTTATAAATCAGAATTGGTGGCCTCAAAAAGGAAGGATATTTTTCCCAAAGAGTAGAGAGGCAAGAAATGAAGTATATTCACTATCACTGCTACTATTTGTCTTTGCACTGATCTTCTGTCAACAATACTGAACAAGTCAGGCCATGACTATTAAACATCAAAAACTTCCAAGCTATCACACCTGTTTTACACAGATGATCTGAAGTAGTATGGAGCACACCCTCTGCCTGTTTCTTCTTCAACCATCTAATGTACTTGCAACATTCCACACCCATCTATTTTCCTTGGTAAAGAGAGTCTGTCAATGTCCTTGTGAGGTTGAAGTGCCTGATTCATTGTCATTATTTTTCTGGTCTTCCTATCCATGGCTTTTAGTTCTGTTTGAGTCCAGTCCACTATTCCAGCTATGTATCTAATTACTGGAATTGCCCAGGAGTTGATTGCCTTGATAATATTTCCTGCACTGAGTTTGATCTTTAAGATCTTCTTCACTCTCATGATATATTCCCTTCTAATCTTTTCATTGATTTCAGTATTCTTGATGCCCAGATACTTGTAGTGATCATTTTCATGCAACCTCTTGGAATTATTTTCATAGCGCATCTTGATTTCATCAGATTTCACTAGTTTTCCCTCATGATAGTGAGGGTGGCATATTTGTTCAGTTCAAATTCCACTGCAATATCTTATCTTGAATATGTGGCAAAAGAAAGATAGTACCAATAGTAATAGGTTTCTAGAGTGCAATCCCAAAAGATCTGGACCACCACTTGACTACAATTAACACTGACAAAATCACATCTGTCAATTCCAAAAGGCAACTTTACTTAAATCAGGTTATATGCTCAACAATACCTTTAAACCACCAAACATAATATCTGCCTATCTCAAATCTTTGAACAGGACTCTATAGGTGGGTAAAAATGCCAAAACCAGTCAGAACATCAGCCTGCCTGCACAACTAATCATACAGCAATAATATAAATAAGCTATGCAATTGTGAACACAACAGAAAGTTGTGCCACAACAGTGAGAGAGAATCTTAAGCCTGATGGCACAGTTAGGAAAGAGAGGAAAATAAAAAGGAACAGACATTATTTCTCATAAGATATTACAAAGGCAGTAATAAAAAATAAGTCAAATGAGCAGGATCAAAAAGAAATGTATACACATAAGAGATGTGTTATCTCAAAAATTAAATATTTCTGACTAAAATATACTAGGACAGAATCTATCTATCTATCTATCTATCTGTCTGTCTGTCTGTCTGTCTGTCTGTCTGTCTGTCTGTCTGTCTGTCTGTCTGTCTGTCTGTCTGTCTGTCTATCTATCTATCTATCTATCTATCATTCTATCTGTCTATCTATATAATTAGAAAGGAAAGAAAAAGGATCAAAGTTTAGAAACTTTAGAATATCAACCCATATTTTATTTTTATGAAACTAACTATAAAAACTCAAGATTATTGTCAAATGATTTTTAAATAGGCAATAAAGTTATTAACGGTCAAATAGGTTTGAAAGTTGGTCAATTTTTTTAAAAAATAATTATAAAGCTCTGAAAACTCTGCAATAGAAGGAAGGAAAAAATAACAAATATTTGAATAAACTGAATTCTTCAGAATTGCCTTTAATTTGATGTTCAATACTTGGGACCTTTCTCATCTAGAGCATAATAAAGTAATTAAGATTTTTAATAATACTAAAAGCTTCTAGGTCTTGATGGATTAATAAATGAATTCTATAAAGTATTTAAGAATACTTCTATTTCAGAATTGTTATTAAGCAATAGATTTAATAACAGGGAGATGTTCTGTTATCCTAGCACTATACAAAAATAACTTTAATTCCTAATCAAAATAAAATTCCACTAGAATTATCTTCCTACAGACATATAATCCTATAATTTAATTATAAATTAAAACTAATTTATAGCAAGTCTTGTCAAATTAGCAAAATTATATATCTCAATCAATTAGGCTTCATTAAAAAAAAGAAGTATATCTTGCCCCATCAGAAAATTGCTAAATACTATTTGTCTTGTAAAATTAAAAAGTCTTTCTATCAGTATTTTCATTAGACCTTATTAAAAAATGTAATCATGTTGAAGAATTACAGACTTTTTATAGATTTAAGCTTTTAATATAAGATATTACATTTATAGAATGCCCAAATAATTATAATTATAATTCAGAACAATTTGCTATGTCAAGAGGTAATAGAGTTACCAAATAGGGCTATACATAATTCCCTTTACTATTTAATCTCACTATAGAAACTTTACCCATAGATTTTCAAAACAATAAAAAAATTAAAGGGAAAAATAGAAGATTAAAATTACTTGTTAAATATATTTGTAGTTGATATGATATTAGCTTTTACAACTTTTTTGTAATCTGTCTCGATACTTTGGTTGGAATTGGAAGAATTTGCAGATGTATCAGAGTTAACAGAAAATGTTCACAACTGATGTTTTTCCATACCTTTCCTAAAATATAAATAGAGGTAGTTAATATTTTAAATATCCTGATGGAAAGTAAATCTTTAAAATGTCCAGCAGCACCTTTAGACATTATTTTCTGTTAAGCTTATTGACTGTTCTATCAATATTTACTGATTTGCCAGGATTCTATAATCAGGTCAAGTTAACTTAATTGAAGTTTTGAAGAAATTTCAATTGCAATAGAGCAGATTTTTTCAAACTTTGCAACTCTTAAGTTGTTGCACTGTCCTACTCACTCACTCACTCACTCACTCACTCACTCATTCACTCAAACACACACATATAACAATGGTTTAGTGGGTTTCCCCGCAATTCCCTTCACCAAAAACCCAGGACTGTCCCAATTAAGTCCAGCCAAAGTAGACCAATGCTAATCCACAGAACAATAGCCAATGAGTCCACAAGGCACTTGAAAATTTCCCAAACAAGGTAAACCCACCAGGCAAAATTAAACCCACAACACAAGAGGATTCATAAGGCAAGAAAAGTCCAGAGTTTGCAAGGCAGGATCCAAGTCAAGACACAGTCTAAGTCAATACATAATCTAAAGCAAGGCAGGAATCACGATGACCAGGAAACACATAGCTACGAAATGAACATGTTGTTTCCAGCATCATCTCCATTCTGTCTGATGTGCTAAAGAGCCAGCTTCTGGTGCAGCCCATCAAGAGGGGTGAGGCTGCCTCCTCTTGAGTAATTGGGCTGATCTTCACTAATCCTGCCTTTACTTTGCCCTATGTGTTTTTGAAGCAGGTGCAGAAGGCAGTTCCTCTTCTTCATCACTGGCTGGCTGCAGCTATGTGTTTTCCCCACTTAAAGCCTTGGGGCTATCCTGCTGCAGCTGTACTTCAGCCAAATCCCTCTCAGATGGCTATTCGGAGCCATTGACCAACTCCTCTCCTGACATGCCAGGGACAGGTTCATCCTTCTTCAAACTGACATCTGGAGAGGTATCTGGGGAAGCATCCGTGGGAGTCAACACAGTTGTGTTGATTTCAATTTCAATCCTTTTTTCATATGTGACAGACTTATGAAAAATTGTACCTTATTGGAAGAAATATTCAAAGAAGGATAGTTGAGAGTGAGGAATGGCAAATAACATATATCCAAGTGAAAAAAAAATACATGTACACTTATGACTACAGTTGAGCCCAAAATTTTTGTTGCTAAGTTGTTATTAAATTCTGTTGCTGAGTTGTTAACAAGTGAATTGTTGCTTTCCACCAGCATATCGAGTTATTAACAACTCACTGTTGTTAAATGAGTTTTGCCCATTTTGCAATCTTTCTTGCCACAGTAGTTAAGTGAATCTGGCTTTCTCATTGACTTTGCTTTTCAGAAGGTCACAAAAGGTGATCAATAGAGCAGAATTGTGTGACCCCTGTGACTCTAGGACACAGCCACCATCATAAATATATGCTAGTTGCCAAGCTTTTGAATTTTGATCATGTGACCATGGGGATTCTGCAACTATCATAGGTGTGAAAAAAGGTCCTAAGTCACTTTTTCCAGTGCTGTAGTAACTTCACTCACTAAACAAATGGTTGTAAGTAGAGGACTACCTTTAACAACTGCAGCAAGGTGCAGTGAAAGATTGGCACTTTTCCATGAAACCTCTAGATAAGGAGAGGATGACAGTTCACCCACTTGTGTTTTAAATGGAAGCTTCTTCTGAAGAGACCATAGGACAGCTGTTTCCCACAGGTTTGAGCACTGGGAGACCAATGAAACCATTATATTGTTAGTCATGGTGGAGTCTTTTAACCTCACTTTTGCTAACCTCATTTTCTAATCACTTTTGAAAATTACCTATTTAACTATATTAAAGGCAACAGAGATCTTCCAAATAACAAGTTTGAAAAGCTACTTAATGAACACAAGAACAAAAAGTAACTATAAGTTTAATGACTAAAAAATAAAAACAAACAGCAAAAAGCTAAATAAGAATTTAATCTAAGAAAGAAGTCTTAAGGAGCCAAAAAAATATGTGGAACCTTATGATTTTGCATAAAAGATTTGGGAGGAAAATGGAATTAATAAATAATACCTTAGTGAGAATATCATTTAATTTAGTATAGCAATTTATCAGCACGGACTCAATCTTTTATGATTTCATAAATTAGACATTAGACAGGACTAAAAACTCCAAGTAAGAAAAGAAAAATATCTGCCATTTGTTGGGAAATAAGCATTGGTTTGTACAAAAGGACATAATGCTGTGAAATTTGAGTCATTTCAAGATATGTTTGAAGAAGGGACATTGACTTGTAGCTTCAATAGCAGAAATAATTTCTACTTATAGAAATGTATTATTTACAAAAAGAGAAAGGATTACAAAATAGGGACAGCAGTGAAAGTGGAAATACAAACAGCAAGCCAAGCTAGTGGACAACCATTTAAATATGAGCCAGCAGTGTGCAGCAGCTGCCGAACAACCCAATGCAGTCCTAAGCTGCACCAACAGAGGGATAGTATCAAGGTCACATGAAGTGTTAGTACTGCTTTATACTGCTTTGGTAAGAGTATATTTGGAATACTGCATCCAGTTTTGATCACCATAATACAAAAAAGATGTTGAGATGTTGAGTATAGAGAAGAGCAACAAAGATGATTGGAGGCTGGAGGTTAGAATATACAATGAACAGTTGCAGAAACTGGGTATATCTAGTCTAACAAAGAGAAATACTAGGGGTGACATGGTAGCAGTCTTCCATATTTGAGGACTCGTCACAGAGAAGAGAGGATCAACTATTCTCCAAAACACCTGAGGACAGGATAGAAAATAACAGATGACAATATATCAAGGAGAGATCCAATCTAGAATTAAGGAGAAATTTCCATCACTGGAAGAGATTGGACAGCCATATGTCTGGAATGGTAAAGGGTCTTGAGCAGAGGATTGGATTAACAGAGGATTGGAATAGAAAATTTCTAACACCCCTTCCAACACTGTTATTCTGTACTCTGTATTCTGATAACCTGGATTAAATGACCTGGATGAAAGTTCTTGATGGATTTACAAAAGAGGATTGCTTAATTTTGGAGCAAATTCAGAGATAGGAGAAAGGAAGGAAGAGCAAAATCTGGCATCATTTGAATGGATTAAAGACTGAGATTGTTAGAAGCAAAAGCAAAGAATTTGAAGCTAAATTTGTTTGATCAAGATTAATACAAGAAATAATCTGATAAAGTTCTGAAACCATTTTACAGACTTTATGCTGACAACTGAACTGATATGTTAGTCATTTATGGGATTGCAAATAGATAAAGAATGGGCTATGGAAAGGAGAGATCCATGCATGTAATCCTATACAATGGGAAAAAATATTAAGCTTACCTGTATTTGTTATGGTGAAAATTAGAAATCATTTCTTTATTTCTTTTTTCTTTAGCCATTTTCTCTTTTTCTCTTTTCTTTCTTTCCATGCTTGAAACTGGATTTTTTTTAGGTAACTATCATTGGTGTGCTAAGGATGGTCTTATGGAAAAAGTTACTGAAAAAATGGAATTACATTTTTCTCAGTTCTAGAAAAAATATGTACATTAAATTAGCGATAATAATTTATAACAACTAGCAATAATAACTCTTCTTTTGATAATTTTAGTAATATGTAAATTTTGATTGAATGTTGAACATAACTGTTAATAATAATAATAGTAAAGTTGGAAGGGACCTTGAAGGTCATCAAGTCCAACCCCCTGCTCAGGCAGGAAACCCTATACCATTTCGGACAAATGGCTGTCCAGTCTCTTCTTAAAAACTTCCAGTGTTGGAGCATTCACCGCTTCTGGAGGCAGGTTGTTCCACTGGTTAATTGTTCTCACTGTCAGGAAGTTTCTCCNTCTTCATTAAACTAGACATACCCAATTCCAGCAGCCGTTCCTTATATGCTTTAGCCTCCAGTCCCCTAATCATCTTTGTTGCTCTTCTCTGTACTCTTTCTAGAGTCTCAACATCTTTTTTACATCGCGGTGACCAAAACTGGATGCAGTATTCCAAGTGTGGCCTTACCAAGGCATTGTAAAGTGGTATTAACACTTCTTATTTTTTTCCCTTGCAGAATATTAAAACTGAACAATAAAATACATATAAAAAACAACCAACAACCCCCCCTCCCACAATTTTCATTAAACCCTGCCAATATGCAGAGAATATTAGAAGGTCCTCTTTAGATAATAAAGGCTATTGACGTACCTATTCCCAGTCCTAATAGATTGTTTTGCTGTAGGTCTGTCTCTCTCCTTCTCTAACAGGAGAGTCCCAATTTGATATACTTTAATATGAGCAGATGTTCTAAAATCTGATATATCACTACAGTAATTGTTAATTAAATGCCACAATGTGCCAGTGAGTTAAATGAGTGTTCTTGAGGGTAAATGAGCACACAATATTACCATTCATTTATTCATTGTTACTTTAAACAAATTAATATTTGTTAGGCAAAGCAACACTTTGCATTGCTCTTACCTGCTCATATCTTCCCCCTGGGCAAGGAGGATGCTATTTGGATTACAGAAGGCTTTACAATCAAATACTGAATTTGTAGTTGAAAACTGAGTACCAGAGAATATTGAGATGGATGGAGGGAAGGAAGGAAGTTAGTTCTGAGTCAGCAAATCAGGAAATGATATTTGGATGCACTTTTATCTAATACCATTGCCAACTTTGCAACAGTGGCAAATATCTCAGGTGTAAGGTGAGGGTGAAGGTTTGTTCTCCGAGCTTGTGGGCTGGTTTCTGAATGTTTCGTTACCAGGCTAGGTAACATCTTCAGCGGAGTTTAGAGGATGTCAGTGTCAGCATTCTGAATAATAATAATAATAATAATAATAATAATAATAATAATAATAGTAATAATAATAGTAATAATAATAGTAATAATAATAATAATAATAATAATAATAATAATAATAATAATAATAATAATAATAATAATAATAATAATAATAATAATAAAGTTGGGAGGGACCTTGGAGGTCATCTAGTCCAATCCCCTGCTCAGGCAGGAAACCCTATACCTATATCATAGCTCCCAATGTTCAAGTCTGTCAAGATCCTTCTATAACTTAAGCCTATCTTCTGGAGTGTTGGCTATTCCTGCCAGCTTGGTGTCGTCTGCAAATTTGATGAGTTCCCCATCTATCCCCTCATCCAAATCATTGATGAAGATGTTGAAGAGCCCAGAACAGAGCCCTGGGGCACCCCACTATGCACTTCCTTCCATGTACATGCGGTTCCATTGAGGACCACACGTTGAGTACAGCCGGTCAGCCAGCTACGAATCCTTTTGGTGGTGATGCTGTCTAACCCACATTTTTCTATCTTATCAAGTAGTAGGTTGTGGTCTACTTTATCAAATGCCTTATTGAAGTCCAAGTAAATTATATCCATAGCATTTCTCTGGTCCACTAATTTTGTCACCTGGTCAAAGAATGCAATAAGAGTTGTCTGGCATGATCTGTTTTTGACAAATCCATATTGGCTTTTGGTAATGACTTTGTTTGCCTCTTAGGTTTAGTTGATTCATTGCTTGATTATCTTTTCCAAAATCTTCCCAGGTATTGAGGTCAGGCTCATAGGTCTGTAGTTTCCTGGATTCATTTTTTCCCCTTTTTTGAAGATGGGAACTACATCAGCTCTTTTCCAGTCCTCTGGTAGTTTCCCAGTGCTCCAGGATCTTTGAAAGATATAGTTCAGTGGTTCTGAGATCACATCTGCTAGTTTCTTCAGAACCTTGGGGTGTAGTCCATCTGGTCCTGGTGATTTGAACTCGTCTAGAGTGACCAGGTGCTCACTTACCATTTTCTTGCTGTTTTCCTCCTTTGTGTAAAGACGGATGCAAAAAACAAGTTAAATAGTTTTATTTTCTCCTGTTTCTTGTCACCTTCTTGCCAGTTTCTCCCACTAATGGACCAGTCATTTCTTTAACCTTTTTCTTGTTTTTTACACGTTGAAAGAAGCTTTTTTTGTTATTTTTGACTTTTGTCGCAAGCCTTAGTTCATTTTGAGCCTTAGCTTTCCTCACTTCATCATTGCAGGCTTGGGCTATTTGCTGATATTCTGCCTTAGTTATGTGCCCCTCTTTCCACTTTTTATACTTTTTTTCTTGTTCAAAAAACAGAAAAAACATATCAGGTATGTATCAATTTGCAGCATTACCTCAGGTTCTATTAAAGATACACAGAGTCATTTACTGTGTTTTTTTCTCTTTCAACATTTGTTCAGGTAGCCAATTTGTTCAAGTTGCGTCATGCTTACAACTTCCCCTGCACTCAATTAAACCATGAAAAAAAAGTTCAGATCTAAACTCTAACCTTCAGCATGTGATTATGTCCATGACTGTCATAGTCCTAATGCAGTTTTCCAGGAACAATCAGTTTTGGGAACTCCATCAATATCATGATAAGGTTAAGTAGCTTAGCCAGGGTAACAGACCTTCATTACCAGGAAACAGCAACATTTTCACCTTGTCCTTAGAGCCCAAATTTATCAGTTAGGCTTCACATCTATTTATTTGCAGAACTAGATCCTTTAATGCCAGCATAATCACCATTCCAAAAAATCCAAAATTCAGAAGAATGCTCTCTGTGAGAGTGGAAGACACACACACAGAGAGACACACTCTCTTAACCAGGTATTGGTAATGCAAACAAAGTTATGCATGATTATTTCATGAATGAAGCAAGCTTTTATTACAGTCAGACCTGGGATTCCATAACAACCGCTATAAGCTCTAGAGGTTCTGATAGTCTTGTAATCTGGTCTCTATGATGAGGTTGATGACAAGGAAAGAAGTGGGAAGTGGCTTCAAATAACCAATTTGTCTTTCCCAAGAGTACCTCATACCTCCCATCGTATCTCTCCAGTCTAATTATTAAAATTATTAATCTGTACTTTCTCTCATGGTACTGTTTCCCCCACCCAGTCCCAAGTAGGTTTCTATGCTACTAATCATTTATCTGTTGCCCTTTAACCTCCACAAATCATCAGTCATTTTCACACCATGCTAAACATTCCCTAGCTGCATTTGAAAAGGAATTATTAACTCTGTAGACATTCCCATTCAGCTTCCTTCCTGTACCTCAGCACTCAAATGGCTCCTTTCTTTCCAGACATGATAAAAGCTCTTCCCTGGTCCTGTTCTCACCAAGGGAGGAAAGTGAGTCACTCTCTTCAGATAGACCTATCCCAAACGCCATCCAAACATGGATGGCCTTGGGTCAGGGAAAAACATAATTTCCTGAATTTCAAAAGGACACATAGATGCTATGCTAAAATGCTAATAACACCTTTATTAAAAAGCTAATAATGAAATCTAAAATTCTAGGAAATTCTAGGGCTGAGATGGCCAAGAGCATTTTGAAGCTGATCCAGGTTATTCCATTTGTTCCTTCCTTCTGTCTGCTCCAAATTCTCCTACAGTGTCTCACATCATCAAACTGTAGTTGGTCCAATGTTGTCCAGTACTCCACATCCTGGGTTCTCAACTGTCATTGACTATTCTTCTTCTTGAGCAATCTCCCTTGGGCTCCAACCACTCCAAATCATTGAGGGCTTTTGCTTCCTAAATCATATTGCTGTTCACTTGACTTACTTTCTCTTACCTTCTCTTTTTTGAACTATTTGGATTACAAATATCTATTTAATTGGGACTCTAAAGCTATTTGCAGAGAAAAGAAAGGAAGAGAAAAACTCAAATTCTTGGCCATCATGAATCAGAGACATGTAGAAAGAACGTATCAAAAAAACATAAATATTTCACAGGAGGAGGTATATAGTATACTGCAACTAATTCAAACAACAATGACTTTAAACCACAAGAAATCCAAAATAACTTTGAAAATATAAATCAATCTATTTCTAAATTAACTCTACAACAAAAAAATTCCCAGAAAACAACAGCAGAGAAGGAGCAGATAAAACAGATAAATGGATATAGAATTGAGAATAGAGACTTAAAGATGGAACTTAACAAAACAAGGAAACATGATTTAATCCTAGTGGGGGGAAAAAATCACAAGAATTTGAAAAAAACAACTTATCCCTTAAGACTACAAAATAAATCTAAGGACAAGAAAACAGATTGGATAAAATGGACTATAGAGATGTCAGGAACATTGGAGAAAAAGGAAATGATAAGAGAAGTGGAGAAAAAGAAAAAGAAAAAGATTTTCAACAAACATGGAAAGGCAGAAGCCCCGTACAAAGACACTTCACTTGATTTACTTTTTATATCTACAACAATATTTACGAACATACGGAAAACCTTTTTGATTCAGCTAAATACATTGATTAAGAAAGATACTGGGCAAAGGAAAAAGACTAAAGTGGAAACCAAGAAAATAGATGATGGGACTTTCCAGAGAGAATACTTAAAAAAGAAATATTTGTTTGAATATGGTTAAAGAAATAGAAAAGTTTTGGAATATATATGTCATTGTAAGAGGAATAAATTCCCTAAATAATATAATATGCTTTTTTCCCTTTTTTGTTCTCTTTCTTGATATGAGTAATATAAAAAAGGTGAAATGACTTAGATAAAGGAAATGTTTTAGATACTTATATGTGATTGAATTTAAGAAAATTATAATGGATAAAAAATGTTTTGAATAAGAGTCAAAGGACTAGATGACTAGATGTATTAAATGGAATGTTTAAAGATTAAACATATTTTTAATTATGGTTAAAAATAGTAAAAAATTTAGGAAATAAATATATATTAGCTTAGGAAGGATATATATTTTAAGTAGTATGTTATTTTTTATGTTTTTTTTAATCTTGCTCTCCTTTTTTTTCATTGTTTTATCTATTCCTTAAGAAATATAAAAGTGTGAGATGGTTCATATGGAAAAATAGTTAAATTTTTAAATGTAATTAATTTTTGAGAAAATCTTAACCAGTAAGAATACCTAGAATTTGGTGGGAGAAACAAATTAAAATAAGGACTGTAACTGGGTCTATGATAAGGCAACCAGAATGATTGGATAGAAAAGAAATATTATATTGATGTGATTATTATTTTTAAAAATATTGGGAAAAAATTATATGTTTAATTGTTATCTATCAAAACAATAAGAATTGTATTAATTCAATGTTTGCAAAAGAGGATATTTTGGGAAAAGAGGAAATCAACTAAAACCATTATGTGAATTAAGGATTATAGAAATCAGTTGTTAATGATTGTTTTACAAATGTAACCCAGACAACACGCTGTTCACCAATTATTGTGATTTATGTTTAAAAAAAATTAATAAAATATATTACAAAAAAAAAGGAATGGAATCAGGCCATAACTGGTAAAGGGAAAGAAATGTTTAATGTTTCAGCAAACTCTTATTCCCCTAAGGGGATAAATTGTCATCCCTCACTATTTATTTGCAACTTGAAACTGCGTTGTAATCTCAGGGAGAGAAAGCATTATTGTGCGAGAATTATGGCATTACTCCATTGGAAAAATGTGAAAGCTACAAGAGTCATCTTTCACTCCAAGCTGTGATGTGGTCAATAACCCGCAAAAGATAGGATTCGTGTAACATATTAAACAAAGTATGTAATAGCTTAATGTGATGGGTGAACACAGAAAAAAATAATTCTAAAACCTTTTGTAATGAGAAACACCTAGGAACTTGCAATATAGTGGGAATAAGAGGCAACCCATTATATTGATCTGACAGGTGACATTCAGTATTATCATATGACTTTAAAATTCAATAATGTATGATCCTAATCAGCTTCTGCCATTCATTGGAATGGAATTGTTCAATGAATTTATTGTTTAGATAGTCTTCAACTTACCATCACAATTGACCCCAAAATTTATGTTGCTAAGTGGAATTATTAAATACGTTTTGCCTCATTTTACAATCTTTCTTGCCACAGTTGTTAAGTGAATCACTGCAGTCGTTAAATTAATAACATGGTTGTTAAGTGAATCTGGCTTCCCCATTGATTTTGCTTGTCAGAAGTCGCAAAAGGTGCCCGGGACAATGCAACCATCACAAATATGAACCAATTGCCAAGTGTCTGAATTTTGATCATGTGACCATGGGGATGCTGTAATGTTCGTAAGTGTGAAAAATGGTCATAAGTCGCTTTTTAAAAAAAAATACCATTGTAATTTTGAACGGTTACTAAACAAACTTGCTATAAGTCAAGGACTACCTGTATTACTTTTTTTCTTATTTACAAGGAAATTTCTATAATATATAAGAGGAAATCCACTTTTGTTAATTTTGATTTGGTAATGCCCTTTTTAAAGGTATTTTAGTATTTATGTCTTTAGATTTGGTTTTGAAAGACCTTAAAAGGAATGCTTCACAACTTTTCTGGCTGTATGAATTGCAAAGCTATTGAACTAATTGTCTTACAAGTGAAATCTGCCACAAAAAATGATGTTGGCCCTATTATCAGCCATCTAACATTCTAGAAAATATGGCTGCTGGATTTAACATTTTCATTTCAATATCACAGCTAATATTTTTGACTGAAAAATTGATGCTGCCATATATAGAAAGAAGCAATAGAGAGATAATTGTTCTCATGGGCTTGTAACCAGAAACATTCATCAAGAGGCACAATTTCCTAAAACTGACATTTCCAAAAATGACTCAATCTGGTAAACACCAGTGTTCCAATCATGGCAATTATAGAAAGAACATGCCCTCAAAACATTCATCTGCTGCTCTTCATTCAAATCAGGCCATAGAGGCAACAGACGTTGAACCTTCTTGTATGACTGGAGAACAGCATCAGGAATCAGAAAACAAGGGCCCAAGTATTCAAAAGTATGACTGCTTTAAATTTCTAACATGGAATTGAAATTTCAAACTTACGATAGTGCCTTAATTTCAACTGCTTTGGATCAGGGCCTTTGGAGTCATAACCTCAGGCAGTAAAGAAGCAAAGTGATAGAAGTAATTCAATAACTGAAAGAGGCCAACTTGAAGAGTTATCTCCGGATGGGATGACTTTCCTTCCTGATAGGTAGTATGCTGCTGTTCTGATGTGCTTGCTTGGAGTATGCTTGCCTAGAGGAAATAAACTGGACTAAGGCAGCCTATCACAGAATGTAGGAAGTAGAAATGTGTTCCTTTAAATCAATTTTGACCCCTGGTGATTGTCAGCATAAATCCCTGCAGTTTTCCTGGCAACATCTGCAGTTCTTTTGGCAATATCTGCAGTTTTCTTGGTAACATCTTTGGAACTGGCTATTGTCTTCTTCTTAGGGATGAGAGACTGATTTGACAGTCTCTAAGACAGAAGTAGAACTCACAGCCTCCTGATTTCTAGCCTGATGTCTTAATCATTCCATGGAATAGCTTCCCTAAGGTGCCACTGTAGCCAGCTACTTCATCACTCCACAGGATATAAAATAATTTTTTAAAGCTGCTACTGAATATTTGCCAGTTGTCACCTTAAATATAAGAGTAGGAAGACAGTAGGTATAATTGATTCCACACGTATATCAGAAATGCTTGTCTATTGAATTCTGTTAGCAAACTGAGCTTCTATTGCTATGAGGGGCTGTTTGGAAAGGAGGATTCTAGATTGGATATTTAGCTCATCTGCTTTGATGGTAGTAGAGAAGGAGTAATAAGGCTGCCTGTTCCATTGTTCTCTTAAGAGGAGAGTGTGGCTGCATTAACTCTCTGTCACAAGGAGAATTGAAGCAGTTCAGGAAAGAGCATCAAGCCATGCAAGTCAGCGTCACTGCAGCCAGCAACAGCTCAAATGGAAGCACAGAAAGTCTGGATTCCACCCTTGGAACTTGGACAGAAATAGTGATCACTTTCACTCCAAGGCTGGAAGAAGAGGATTGGGGATCCTTTTACTATTCTTTTAAGGTATGTTATGCTGTCTTGCTGTTTCATGGTTTTGTATTTTTCAAGAGTTTGGCAAAGATTCAATGCTTCAGGATAGGAAATATATTCCTTCGAGTTGACATCTAACTTTCTTCCACCCATCTTCCACCCACATTCATTTCAGGAGGGACTCTTCAATATATAATGTTTAGTTGCCCTTCAATATCAATGAACAAGAGAAAATTTCAGCAGAGAGTAGGAAAGTTAGTTTGCATGTTCTGGAAATTATATGCAATTTGTATATATTTGTATATGTATGTGTTTATTTATTTATTTATTAAGCCAACAGTTCCCCCCCAGTTGATTTTGTAATGCAAAGGCACAAAACAAATCACAAAACTGAATTTTGAAATTTAGATAGTAAATATATGTTATCTTTGACCTAATTGCTGCTTTCTTTTTTGTGCATTTTGTTCTTTTTATCTTTAATCCCAGCATGTCAGTTCTCAAGCATTTGGACTGATCTTTTTATGTTTATACAATTTTTCATCTGTGTTATATTAGGTGAGTTGGATTAAACTTCCAGCCTCCACAGACTGTAGGAATTGCTGTTAGCTATACACAATGGAATTGAATGAAGTAAAAACAAGCACTAGTTCTTGTGTTGGAGTTTTTGCTTTTCTGGAGGTGAAATTTTGTTAGAAGACATCTGATTCTAAGGTGCAATTGGAGGAGCAGGTCTGTGAATGAAAGCAATTTGAGAATACTCTCTTATTTGTGAATGCTCTGGCATGTGAAGATGAGGCAGTAAATTGCTGATACCAGGCCATGTCAATCTCTTGATTTTGAGTCTGTGTACATCAATGTGTATGTCTCTGTACAAGAATGTAAACAAGAATCAGGCAGCTCCATTTTAATATACTTTCTAGAATATAGAACTGGAAAACCTCTGACATCTCTGTATAGAAGTAGCACTCACAAAAGGAGATTTGACTGCATAGAACATGTATGTTCTGCTGCTATAGCACACAAACAGATAGCTTCTGAAGAACACTTTATAACAAATCTTATATGGAAAATAATAAGAATGGTCATGTTGTTTTAGACAACCAAATCCACTAAGTTCAATATCCTTCTTGTAGTAACCAATCAGATACTTTGGGAAACTGAAACACAGGAGGTGAATTTGGAAGCCTAGTCACAATCAAACACATAATGTCTCTTGATATTGAAGGTTCTGCTGAATTCTGTCCTATGTTGGTTTACAATTTTTCTCTTCAGATTTAATGTTACATCATATGTGCATATTCACTACTGAGTATGAGTACTCAATGGCCATCACTACTTATTGCAAATCTAATCAAAAAGTTCAAATTGGAATATGCTTAGTAGTTTCTACATTTAGCCAAGAAAAATCAAATGCACAGGTATAAAATAGATGGTGCCTGGCTTAATAATAGTAAGTGTGAGAAGGATCTTAGAGTCCTAGTGAAAAATCACTTAAATAAAAAAAGCAAAAAAAAAAGGCAGCCTAAAGAGTCCTAGGTTGCATTGACAGAGGGATAGAATCAAGATCATGTGAAATGTTAATACCACTTTATAATGCCTTGGTAAGACCATATGTGGAATATTGCATTCAGTTTGATCACCAGGATATAAAGTGCAAAAAAGTGCAAAGAACAACAAAGAGGATTAGGGGACTGGAAGCTAAAAATATGAAGAACGGTTACAGGAATTTAATTTAATAAAAAGAAATAGGAGTGTCATGATAATAGTGCTCCAATATTTAAGGGACTATTACATATGAGTAGTTTTATTATTATTTTCCAAAGCACCTAAAGGCAAAACAAGAAGCAAAGGATGGAAACTAATCACGGAGAGAAGCAACCTAGAAATAAGAAGACATTTTCCCGACAGTTAGAACAATTAATCAATGGAATGGCTTGCCTCCAGCAGTTGTAGGTACTCCTGGAAGCACCTTTTTAAGAAGAGATTAAACAACCATTTGTCTGGAATGGTAGTCTCCTGCCTGAGCAGGGGGTTGGAGTCCAAGGTCCCTTCCAACTCTGTTATTCTGTTATTTTCTCTCCAGTAACTCTTTTGCTGCAAACTCTGTAAACTGTTCTTTCACTAAATTCTGGATATAACTTAATCTTTCCAAATATGTTTCAATGTATTAAGTGAGGTATATCCTACTAATTTCA
Source organism: Protobothrops mucrosquamatus (assembly GCF_001527695.2). Classification (NCBI taxonomy): domain Eukaryota; kingdom Metazoa; phylum Chordata; class Lepidosauria; order Squamata; family Viperidae; genus Protobothrops; species Protobothrops mucrosquamatus. Next base: position 2,292,918 of record NW_015386430.1, read on the forward strand.
GTGGAACAGAATTAAGCATATATAATGTATGTTAAGTATTGGAATAAATGGAATCCCATCTTAATTTTACATGGAATGTGTTCATTATGTGGGAACATATCAAAAGAACCTACAGCCACATAGTAAACACTATGTGGTATGAACATATACTGCTCACAAAAATAAAGGGAACGCAAACCCCTTCAGTTCCATGGTAAAATGTTCCCTTTATTTTTTTGAGCAGTATATGTGTTAACTCTACTAATGGGATTTTTCATGAATGACTTAGAGGCTTAGAGACTGAAGCACCTATTCAACCCCTTTTCTCAATGAAGGTGTACTCAGAGAGAAGGTATAAAACTTTTTTTCTCTATCTGCAATAATAAGGAGGAAATTCACTCTGTGGTGTTGATAGAGGAATATAACTCAGGCAGTTGAGGTACACATTCCTTTTTATGAATGCATTTGAAATTGTTCAGTGAAAGGACAAAACATTGAAGAATCATTTATTCTGCAACATCAGCAACAATTGTAGTAAAATGCAAATTAACCTTGTATTTTTTTGTCTTTTTATTTATTTCTTTTATCAACAAGAATAAAATACAAAACAGGAAAGCAGAAAAACAAACATTCAACACAAGAATGAAAATATTGTGTACAAAAAAATAAATAAAGCCTCAAATGTCAAATAGATCTAACATTGAACATAAAAAATTCACCCTGGCTAGATACTAAAAGGTAAATAAAAAAACCTGATATGTTCTCCTCCCCTTAAACAATGTGTCTACAAATAGTCATAAGCTTTCCCATCCTTATTTACCAAAAATACTAGGTTAAATAATCAAATATTCCAGATGAGGAAGTCTCTGTCTAATAAACAAATTGACCCAACATCTAATCATAATATATATGTAAAAAAAGAAAAAAACCCAGTCAACCGGTTAGCCCAAACATTACACTAATCTTCAGATATCTTTGTTAACTATCTATTATTGTATTTAACATGCAGAAAATCCACAAATGGCTTCCTGCTTCTTATAAAATTGGCCAATCTTTTGTCTCTAATCAAGCCAGTTAATTTTGCCATCTCTGCTAATTCAGTCAATTTTAAAAACCACTCTTCAACAGTCAGCATCTCTTTTCCTTGCCAATTTTAAATTAATGTCCTAGCATACTGTGCTTCTTAACAGTGGCGATCCCAGACCCAGTCAGGAAGAACTAAGACATCACATAAAAAACTGAATTTGAATTTCTAAGATAACAATTTCTATTTTTGCCATAAAAAGTATCAAACTGTCAGCTTGTTTTTTCCATTAATAAAAATGTGAGATATACAAGCACTTGTGTTTTCTATCTCTGTAAAATATTCCACGATAACTGATCATGCTAGTGGATTCTTCCAACATGTGAAACCAAAACCAGAATACAATAAAGCTGTGATGTAATTGTAACTTCATGGGTTGTAAAAATCCATTATCATTGATGATATGTGAACCAGATCTGTTTGTTAATATAAAAATTAATTATTAATTAATATTCTGTCTCTGGTTTGGCTTCATGAGAGTCCATCCTAATTAAGCCATTTTTCTAAGTCAACGATACATTTAACCAGTGCTTTTTTTCTAAAAAGAAAAGGTGCCGGAACTCACACATGTCACACAACCCGCCTTGCCTACCCTACAAGGTTCCATCCAAAAAAGTGCTGGAACTCCTTTCTGGGCGTTCTATGAGAAAAAAAGCCCTGCATTTAACTATAATAATATTAGATAGAAACAATAGACCAATTATGACCAATCATATATAAAAATATGAAAAAATTCAAGCAGCATGTGTTTAAATTCAGGAAAATATAAAGCAAAAGAGAACAAGAAGGAAAAATCATATTAATAAAGCGCCTAGTTACCTTATATTTAAACATTACAGTTTTATTTACCCTTTTCATTTATTGCCTGAATTTCACTTTATCCCTATATGAGTAGCTTGTTTCTGTGGGCTGCGTTGTACAGAGCAAACCCTAGAAACCCACAGAAGCTGTTTGAACAGAAAATAAGAAGGAAGCATCAAACTCTGTGGATCTTCTTTAAATAAAACTTGGTTTTGACAAATATGGTTTCAAGAGGCAGTTCAAAAAGTTGACAATTTCTCTCTCCTTTTTACTGGTTGCAAAGGTTATCTACATTTGATGAAAGGATAGCACATTCCAATGAACCTTTGTAAATCATTAGATTAATTAAACAACAAACTGGTTTCATTGCAAGCAACTCAGAAGAATTAAATAGAAAGAGAGCTTGTTACAAAGTTAATAACAGTTAGCTTACAGTTTTGTCTTTCACCTTTGCCAGGAGCAATTATTTTAGCTGAAAACCCAATATGCAATTGCAGACAGCAGAAGGAATTTTCATACAGTTTTCTCCTCAGTAACTTCAAGTGCTTATTCATCTTTCTTCATTAGTATTGAATCAAAAAGAGCGTTAAAATCAATGAAGGCTACATATAGCACTCTGAATTTATTCATGTACATCTCCATCTCCATGCTGTAGAATTAAGTCTTGTTTCTGGTCAGAGTAAAGGTAAAGATAAAGTTTCCCCCTATTCAGTGTATCTTTAGGCTTTAGGCAATGGTGCTCATCTCTGTTCCTTAGCCCAGGGATCAAGTGATGTCTGAAGATATTTCCACGGCCATGTGTCCAGCATGACTATACGCCAATGCATACGGAACACTGTTACTTTCCCACTGAAGGGGAATCTACTCACATTTGCATGCTTTAGAACAACTAAGTGAGCAGCAGCTGGGGCAAGTAATGGGAGCTCACACCATCACGCAATGCTTGGCTCTCCCTAGCTTTCTCCATGATCCAGCATATGTTGGCAATTTGATCTCTAGTTCCTCTGCCTCTTCGAAATCCTGCCTGTACTTCTGGTAGTTCTCGATCCACATACTGCTGGAGTCTAGCTTGTAGGATTTTAAGCATAACTTTACTAGCATGTGAAATGAGTGCAATGGTGTGATAGTTTGAACATTCTTTAGCATTGCCTTTCTTTGGAATTGGAATTTAAACTGACCTTTTCCAATCCTGTGGCCACTGTTGAGTTTTCCAAATTTGCTGGCAAATTGAGTGTAGCACTTTTACTTTAGCAGATAGTATTTGTAACATATACCTCCTGTTGGATATGATGAAATGATTAGATGTGATTAGGAAGAGGATTTCGAAGAGACAGAGGAACTAGAGATCAAATTGCCAACATATGCTGGATCATGGAGAAAGCTAGGGAGTTCCAGAAAAACATCTACTTCTGCTTCATTGACTATGCTAAAGCTTTTGATTGTGTGGCAAGAAATTGTGGCAAGTTCTTAAAAAGATGGGAGTACCAGACCATCTTATTTGTCTCTTGAGAAACCTATATGCGGATCAAGAAGCAACAGTGAGAACTGGACACGGAACCACTGATTGATTCAAAATTGGGAAAGGAGTCCGGCAAGGCTGTATACTGTCGCCCTGCCTATTTAACTTATATGCAGAGCACATCATGAGAAAGGCAGGGCTAGATGAATCAAAAGTTGGAATTAAGATTGCCGGGAGAAATATCAACAACCTAAGATATGCAGATGATACCACTCTAATGGCAGAAAGTGAAGAGGAACTAAAGAGCC
>NW_015386430.1:2296648-2311370 GCF_001527695.2 Protobothrops mucrosquamatus
TCAAAATCATGGCATCCGACCATCTCAATTCCTATGGTGCTGGAGAAGACTCCTGTGAGTCCCTTGGACTGCAAGGCGATCAAACCGGTCAGTCCTAGAAGAGATCAACTCCGACTGCTCCTTAGAAGGCCAGATCCTGAACTTGAAACTCAAATACTTTGGCCACCTAATGAGAAGGAAGGACTCACTGGAGAAGGGCCTAATGCTGGGAAAGATTGAGGGTAATAGAAGAAGGGGACGACAGAGAATGAGGTGGCTGGATGGAGTCACTGAAGCAGTAGGCGTGAGCTTAAATGGACTCCACAAGATGGTAGAGGACAGGAAGACCTGGAGGAACGTTGTCCATGGGGTCGTGATGGGTCGGACATGACTTCGCAATTAACAACAACAACAAATAAACACACAAATAGGGGGGAAGCTAACTCCCTTGCCATTTAGAAAAAAATAAAATGATTTTGTAAAAATCATTTTGTCCTTGGTATTCTACAGTAAATGTCTGACTTGATGAATGTCTATTGAGTAACATTTACTTGAAGAGGATGATGGCAATTCTACTACAGATATCATATGTTGATCAATTTATAATGCATCTTTGTTTTCAAAGAAGTGATATAAGGCAATATAATTTCTCTGAAGCTATTTACAGCATTTTTTAAATTACTCTTCAGTCAAAATCTGGAAGCACATTCTTGACACTGAATACTAATGCACTTAGTTTGTGGCATGAAGAGTATATTTGAAAAATTACAGAAACGATATACAATGGCTAAGTCAAAGAGGACACAGAAATCAGAATGGGAAATATTTCACAACAAGGATGGAAACATAACTGATGTATAATGAAAAGCGCCTGCTTAAATAAAGAAAGCTTGTGAGAGCTTTTGAAGACTACTTTATCCAAAATGTAAAAGCAATGCTTCTAGGGATTAGCATAGCAAAAAGGGTAGCTATGTCATATATATGTTTATTATAACTATTTATCTTTCACTTTGTAATAAATTTTAATTAATGAGTTAATTTAAATAATACTTTAATCCTAGCTCCATGAAGCAGTACAGCTACACCTTCCATGAAAGTCTGAAATGTTGTAAATGTTCTTCCTTTCAGAAAAGTTTGTTCTAGAAGTTTCTCAGTATTTTACTTCTTTGGGTCAAATAACACTGCAGAACAAAAGGCCCTGTTTGAAAGAAGGGAGTCCTGGATGACAATGATTTATTATATGATCCTAAAACTAGAAAGAACCTGGAAAGCTAATGAAAAGAGACTCTGTTTGCAGTTGGAAATTAAATACTTGTTTACCTGAAACATGAAAGATTCCATGCTACTTCATCTATCACTTTATATCCACATCCACTTTGAAAGGATCTCTTGTAATCCTCTTGGTAAAGTGGCTGAAACTTGCTACAAATGTATTTTATTCACTTACACAAAAACCCAGGAGATATAAAGATTATCTTAAATAGCATATGCAAATTAAAATTCATTACTACTAAGAATCATTTTTACAATTATGCATTCACTACCTGAACAGAAATGCTACTTACAAAGAGAAAGTTAGATGGCAAGGTCACAATAATTGCCAAAGTATGTAGAATATAAATAGCATTTGAAACAATTTATATGCCACTGAGGCATTTAATTGCAATTGGAGTGTGTTCTTTTTGTCTAATAATTATTGCTATGACGTGAAGCTGTTCTATTGCCCAATTCATTTCTGACCTTCTAAATGAAATAATCTATTACTATCTCTTCAGTAATTTAGAACACCAAGGACAGCACTGCATTTTACTAAATCATTTTATTTCTTCTAGGCAAAGGAATTAGCTGTCCCTTAACACAAACAAATAAACACACAAACAAAGTTGTAACACTGTTGAGCTAATGGCATTCCAATGGCTTTTCTAATTATAATGCCATCAATCTCAAAACTACAGTCCAGTGGCTTATCTTTTCCAAACTGAATTTCCTTTTAAATAGTTGACAGTTTTTTTAATTCTTGTTTTTTACATTGTGTATAATACAACTGAAGGAAGTTTATTTACTACCAGTCATTTAATGAAAATACTAAAAATGATTTCTTATCAAGAAATCATTCATTTGATATTCAAAATATTTTATTTGTACATTTGACTTTTTTCTAAGTAATGTATAAAAGATTTAATTACTGAGAGATAGCTGAGGATACACTGCCATTATTATTATTACTACACTAATAGTAGTACTTAATAACAATAATATTTGTCTTTACTATTTGTCTTTATTGGCATTTCTAATCTATCAGATATTAAATTTGTTGCTATCATCAACACCAGTGTTTCTTGAACTTTTTGGATCTTTCCCCACTTTTAAAAACTATGGAGCATTCCAAAAGAGCTTTCAAAAGAATTATTATATTTATTGTTTTAAAAAAATCAAAATTAAAAATATTCATAGAATACTTATGTATTGAATTATGTATAAATAATAGTATTAAACTCATGAAATATTTACAAAAATGAAATAAAAAAAACAAAAATATGTGACATTGCTTTAAATTTTTGCAAATATCTTCAATATTTGACAAATAACTTTATCATCATTATTATTTTATTATATGAACTTCTGAGAGGACTTCTAGACCGTGGTCTAAAATATTAGGAATCCCACCAAATTCTGTTTCATCTGGAAATTTAATAAGCATCCCCTCCACCTGTTCATTCTGGTCATTAATAGAAATGTTGAAGAATGCCAGACCCAATTAAAAGCAGAGGCTCATGGGACTTCCTGTTGCCTTCCTCCAGAATTCATCCTTAGCTCCTCATTAAATTAAAATCCTTCACCAAACAACAAGGTTGATTGCTAGCTTGGGAGAAAAAACCAGGGGGTGGCATACAGGAGTTCATGTGTTCACTAATTGTGACTTTCCCAGACAACCAATTATGGTTGTAAAATGAGAACTACCTATAATTTATGTAGATACAGTGAGTTGGTGCTATTTCTTATATTCTAAGGCAATTTTGTATATTCCATGGGATAATTGTTGTCAGCATTCCCTTACAACATGTGTGAATTATGTTTATTTGGAAGCTGGGGTAAATTTGCCTGTTTCCCCCCTCTACCTTAACAATAACCAGGACATGTGCTCTTTTGGGTAGCAATATATTATTCTGGATGGAAATTTTATTATAATTATAAAATAAACTTCAACCAAATGGTCTTTCTTATTCCAAATAATGTATATAAAAATAGAGGGAGAACTATTTCATGATTCAAAGGCACTGACATGGAAGGTTAGCTGGCAAAGGAAGAAAGCCAGAGTAAGGCTGAAGAAAATAATGGCTTTGACTTATTAGAAGGGATATTATATTAGATGGTTGAATATAGTGGAAAATAGACAAGGTTTTAGAAAATAGAGTAACATTGTAATTAAATAGATAAGAAGTGTAACTAGAATATTGACTTTGGTATGAAAAGGGGAAAAGAGAGAAGTTGAAATAAGGGAAGCTTTTGGTCACCTAAACATAAAGTACTTGGAAATCATAAATAATAGTGTTTTCTTGAATATTGATGGGAAATTAAAGTTTGGGGGGAAGCAATAATAGAACATTGTTCACACAAGAATATTAAGTGCAAACGCAATTAAGATATGTATAGGATAAAAATTATCGATAAATGTAACAAAGATGTTTCTACTTAGTTGAAAATAAGAATTGTGTTTGCCCAATATGAGATAACAGATATTATTGGAATGAGAGAGGAAGTATTTGATATTCTAATATAGACTTAAACTAAAAATTTATGTATACTACTGAATTATTGGTTAACCCAGACAACAACTATAATGACTTTGATTTATTAGAGGGGATACTGTATTATCAATTAGATAGTTGAACATGGTGGAAAATAGATAACTTTTAGAAAACAGAGCAATATTATAATCAGATAGATAAGATGTGTAACCAAAATATTAGACTTTGGTATGAAAAGGGAAAAAGGGAGAAGTTGAGGTAAGGGAAACCTTTGGTCACCTAAACATAAAATACTTGGAAATCATACATAATAATGTTACTTTGAATATTGATGGGAAATTAAAGCCTGGGGAGGGGAAGCATTAACAGGACATTAATTGTATACAAGGATTAAGTGCAAACACAATTAAGATATGTATAAGCTAAAAATTATTGATAACTGTAACAAAGATGTTTTTATTTCGTTGATAACAATAAGAATTATACTAGCTAGCCCAATATGAGATAACAGATATTGATGGAAAAAGAGAGGAAATATTTGATGTTGTAACATGAGATTTATACTAAAGATTTATGTACACTATTGAACTATTGATTAACCCAGTCATCACATTGCTTTTTAAATATCCAATTGTAAAATGAGAAAATCAATAAAATATTATATAATTTGGTATTTGCAATTAAATGTCATGTTAAATGATCTACTACAAAAAAAGCCAAACTCTATAGACATGACCTTGATCGAAATTCATGTAATTCTTCATGCTGCATAAACATACTACACATTCTAATACAAAATTTTTGTACCCAACTCAGCATTAGTCACATTTATTATAGTCATGATTTACAGTTTGATACTCAAACCCTGAAGAAGCCTTAGTCAAAAATGAGCTTCAAAACTTAACATAATGCCGGCTTAATCTTTGCATTTACTATCTATTTTCTTTTCCTACAGACAGAACAGCTTGCTACCTTGTGGGTCCTTTTTGTTGTGATAGTTGTTGGGAATGCAATTGTTTTGGTCTCCACCTGGAAAAGGAAGAGAAAATCCAGGATGACTTTTTTTGTTACTCAACTAGCTATAACAGGTAATGTTATGCCAGAAAGATAACATTGTTGCATCTAATGCAAGCTAAAACTAATTTACATGTACAATTGCTAAATTGGTTTTGGTTCCATTTTTGAGGTTTGGGGGCTTTAAGTCACCAATTATGCTTGTTATTTTGATCCATCCTGGACACTTTGGAGATGATTTTTGGGGAAGAAAGATTGGAAAATCAATGGGCAAAATGGGTATCTGGCTCTGTAAAGACTTTAAAACTCAGTATTGCTGCTTAACTGGTCAAACCTGGAACATTGTGTCTGCTTCTGGAAGGAAGAATGAATTAAGAGGTACAATTATGGGTACTTTAGCTTCACATAGATTTAACACCATCATTTAACTTCTTAATTGTCATGGAACAATTATTGGAATGGATTTTTTCAGAAATACAATCTGGGGTATTTAGGTACTATAATGTTATGATATGATATGATATTATGTTTTGATTGCTACTCTGCAAGGCGTCACCTATAAAAGCATGAAATCTCCTCTTTATTGCCAATTGTCATTCTCTTCCTGGTCTGTCTAATTGTCTTTTCAAGTACACTAAGGTAACTTGTAGCCATGCTAATTGGAAATAGCCCTAATATATTAAGAGTGTCTGCTGAGGCTCAGGCATGACTAAGGAAACTTGAACAAATCTTCTTGCATCTGTTCAAAATATCATTTGAATCTTTATCCTCTATGAAGATAGCATATATGTTGTCAAACCTACAAAATTACTTTGGTTACAGCTATCTTTCTTCATTTTTCTGCTTGCCACAGCTATGGGGGGGAGGGAAGATGCATTCTTCTATTTAAGTCAAAACAATAACAAAGCCAAATTGCTCAAGTGTTTGGCGAGCTAGAATTACCGTTAGAGATTTATTATGTAAGTAGTGGGTGGGGAGTTTAACTTCTATTTTGTAATCTTTGAGGGGGGGACTTCCAGTCTTGGTTTCACCTATGTTCGTGCTGATATTATGTAGCCATTAAAATTGTTCTTTGAGGAAAGCAAATGCCTCAAGAGTTCTTATTTCTACTGGTCTCATCTATCAGAACCATGACATTTGTATTCAAATCTATCTATAAGCAAACATTTTGTAGATTGCATTATATATCTCATAGTGAGAAGTGTGATGATAACATATATCTGAAAAGCCTGGATTTCTGTTTTATTCTTCATTAGTTATCATTTTTGTCAGATTTATATGTTAATCTTAAGTTATTTACAAGATACTAGTAAATCATATCTCAACAAAGATAGATCATTCTATCTCATCTGACACTGGAGCTAACTTCAGTCAACAAAGTGGGCAAGTCTCATCTTCTTGATTTTGATCTCATGTATTTTACATCTGTCAACTGCTCAAGTCAAGCTGTCTGCAGTGCTAGATGATTTCTCTTTTTTCATAAAGTTAACATGATTGTCTGATCCACAAAACCTCATTTCTAAACTGGATGGAAAAGTCCTCTCCCCCCCCCCTTTTAAGCATAATAACTGAGGACTCAGCTAAGTTAACTGCTTTTTGGAATGTTATATGACTAGCCTCCAGAATATTGAATATGGCAAGCCTTGATTGATAGATCTTTTTTTTCTTTTCTTTTCTACGTTTTCTCAGCAATGTTTTTCCTTTCTCTGTTTTATATAGAATGCAGCAACAATAAAGTACCTAAAACTTCCTAAGCTTATGAGGCAAAGAAAAATTGACACTGTCCTGGATATCTTTTTCTAGCAAAAATCAAAAAGACTGAGTGCCTTCTGGCTGACTTTTTCCTCACACTATAGCAGACAAGTGGTTTCATCTATAGTATGGTATCATACTATTCAGATTTAATGAATGACATGGCCTTGAGATACCTTCCCAAACTTTCTAATTTAAGAATACATTAACTACAGTAGCTATTTACCTGCAGCTATTCAAACTTAGCAAAGCTATAGATAGTGCTGCATTCTTTTGCTTCCTCCCTTTATAATCTATAAATCATTTCATTCTAATTTATCCCATTTTCCTTTGCCTTTTCAAGGATGACAAAAGTTTAAAATAAAAATAGCTCTGCTCTTCATTTCTACAGCAAGTTTTGGGTCAATAGGGTACTTATAAGACAATAACATGGGACACAGAGAATAATCAGCAAATTTATACAATGTTTCCTCACTATGTCTGTCTGTCTGACTGTCTACCTGCCTGTCTATCTAATCTATAGGAACCAAGCATGATATATGCATCTTTCTCAAGACTAATTTCTAATCCTCTTAACAACCTAAGGGACCTGAGAAACACTTTTAGGAAATAAAATTTGGGGATGTGTATGTGGGGGGGGGGGGGACTGCCAGACAGGTTTTAATTACAAGAAGGCAAATAAAAATGGGTGCTTTGCAAGTCGCTGCACTGGGAAACTGGCCCAGCACTATTCTGTGACTCTACCTTATTTCTGAGGTCTGTAATTTAGTCACTTTGATGGTAAACCACTTTTTTATTTAAAGGAAGCAATTGGTGTACATAAAACAACAGCAAGGGGTAATTTGTAAAACAAACAAATTTCCTGGAGGCATTCAAAATTTGCATTTAAGGCTTTTTCTATTCTGATTGTACGTATCCCTTTATCCAGAGTCAAGTCACAGTCTCTCAACAATCAGTCTCATTTGGAAGAATGTATGCCATACATAATCCAACCTTTTATAAATAAACTTATAAAATTCTCCAGTGTCACATGTTTGAGAATTTTTTTAACTCCTCAACATACAAAACAACACTCTCTCCATTCCTTGAGTTGTGATAAAAACAGTAATGTCTCTGTATGAACAAGTTTGCAGTGATTTTTTCTGTTATTATTTATAGTTTGTGTTATTTGCTCTCTTTTCCAAACTGAACAATATTTGTCTGTCTCTTTGCCAGTAAATGTCTGGGGGGGGGCTTAATGCTATTTTTTATAGACATGTGAGTCCTTTTTGACTGACCCTGTGTTTATTCCAAACAAATCTTATTGCACCAGAGGAATGCTGTGGAAATAATTTACTTGGACTTCAGTAAGGCATTTGATAAAGTAGACCACAACTTGCTACTTGATAAGGTAGAAAAATATGGGTTAGACAACATAACCACCAGATGGATTCATAACTGGCTCAATGTGTAGTCCTCAATAGAGCTGCTTCTACATGTGTAGTCCTCAATAGAGCTGCTTCTACATGGAGGGAAGTTTGCAGTGGGATACCCCAAGGCTCTGTTCTAGGCCCAGTACTCTTCAACATCTTCATCAATGATTAGGATGAGGGGGTAGACTCATCATATTTGCAGATGACACCAAGCTGGCAGGAATAGCTAACACTCCAGAAGATAGGCTTAAGATACAGAAGAACCTTGACATACTTGAACATTGAGCGCTATCTAACAAAATGAAATTCAATGATAAAAAAAGTAAGGCCCTACATCTAGACAAGAAAAACCAAATGCACAGGCATAGTATAGATGGCACCTGACTCAATAGTAGTAACTGTGAGAGGGATCTTGGAGTCCTAATGGACAATCACTTAAATATGAGCCAGCAGTGTGCTGCAGCTACCAAAAAAAGCCAACATAGTTCTAGGCTGCATTAACAGATGGATAGAATTAAGATCACATGAAGTGTTAATACCACTTTATAATGTCTTGGTAAAACCACACTTGGAACACTACATCCAGTTTTGGTCGCCACAATGTAAAAAAGATGTTGAGACTCTAGAAAGAGTGCAGAGAAGAGCAACAAAGATGATTAGGGGACTGGAGGCTAAAACAAATAAATAATGGTTGCTGGAATTGAGTATGTCTAGTTTAATGAAGAGAAGGACGAGGGGTGACATGATAGCAGTATTCCAATATCTCAGGGATTGCACAAAGAAGAGAGAATCAAGCTATTCTCCAAAGTACCTGGAGGCAGGATAAGAAGCAATGGATGGAAACTAATCAAGGATAAAAGCAACCTAGAACTAAGGTGAAATTTCCTGACAGAACAATTAATCAGTGGAACAACTTGCCTCCAGAAATTTTGAATGCTCCAACACTAGAAGTTTTTAAGAAGAAATTGGACAACCATTTGTCTGAAATGGTATAAGGTTTCCTGCCTGAGCAGGGGGTTGGATTAGAAGATTTCCAAGGTCCCTTCCAGCTCTGTTATTCAGTTATTCTGTTAACAATCAGATACAACTGAAATATCTGAGGCTATTTGTGCCAATTATATACAGGTTTTATACAGATTTTTTTTACTGTGGAGTTGGAAATGAAGCCAATTTGAGTTATTTCATTTCTGAGGCCATGAAAATTTTCTTACTCAGTACTACCATATGGTTTTACTTTAGTTCCAAGGTCTGCTATTAAGCCATTTTAGATAACAAATTCATACTTTTATATCCAGAAAGATAGTGAGGAGGAGCAATGTGGTGGCATTGGGAGGTTAAGAGTTCAATTCTAGGTAACAGCAGATGTTTCTCTCTCAGGGTGCAAAGAGAAAATATCTGCTGCAAACTCCATATAGGTGTCAGGAAGGGCAACCGGCCATTAAATGCTCAGCTCTCTTTGGTCGCCCCGACTCTGCCCTGAATTAAGGAATTACAGGGTTGTAAAAAGAAAAAAATCCAGAAAGACAGCAATAGGTACATACTGATGTGGAGGCTGAAAAGTAGAGCATAATTCTGAGGAACAAGGTCAGATATTTTATTAGGACAATAATAATTGGATTCCAACTTGCAGAAGAAGGGAAACAAAGAACAATAAAGACAAGAATATCAATAGACAATTCAAATCATGGCACTGGTTGTTTTTATGCCTCTGGTTTGATGTCAGTTTTAGAAACACAGGAGAAATTGATACAACTGGTTTAGATAACTGTACTTTCAGGGAGAGCTATGCATGAAATACTGGAAGTGTTAGAAAAGAACTTGTGAATTCTGTTGGGATATTGATGAGAAGAAGCCTATGTCAGTAATCTTTATGGGTAGTTGCAATTTCTGTGTTACTTCTTTGATTTCTCCTGATTAGCCTATACCCAAACAATTATATGGAATGGACGCCTTGCTTTTTCTAGCCAGAGTCATACTGTCTGTCTATTTTAAAGTAGACAAGGTTTTCAGTTGCCAAAGAACGTCTAGAGTAGAGAAAAACAATTTTTTTCTAAATGAAAATCCATAGGAAAGGGGGGAAATCCAATCTCAGACACTGATTATACAAAATTTGGGAAGATTAAAATTTACAAAATGATTCCTTCACAAAGTGGAATTCTCTGCAAAGGATAATTTTTCTTTATGCATGTTGCAGAAAGTTGAGATATAGGTAACATAGTCCTAGAAGTGGTAGCTCTATAACAGACATCTGTTGACTAAAGGCATAATTTCCCTACACCACCGCACTTAATCATATTAGCCATGCACACACTGCCCTCAGTCCACCCTGCTTTTCTACTCTCTGCATTCCAGAAGTATTACATGATTCTAATAAAACACGTACAAAGCCATGCAGAGTCACCTTTGTGAGATGGTAAAATATTCTTGTACAGGTAGTCCTCAATGTACAAGAGTTTGTTTAGTGACTGTTCAAAGTTGCAACGGCACTAGAAAAAGTGACTTATTTGCTGATGCTATTCTATGACATCTTTTGTTTCACATTGGAAGGTTTGATTTATATGAGTTATAAAGAAAAGATATTATTACCATAGTTCTGCCAACTTGTCACTGTTATCAATAATTTCATATTTTTAATAAGAGTCTGTTTACTATTTTGACAATCTGGCAACAATTAGAATAATGTCTGCAGAAAAATATAAAAAAAATGGCTTACTTCTGAGAGTATGTAATCACCCGAGTAAAGATCAAAGCCATTCCTCTCTGCAAATGAGTTGGCTTAAACCAGGCTGAATTCACAGTCTAGGATTATGATATGAAAAAAAGTAGAAACAAAAATCAAAGGTGAGGTTAATATTCAATCTGGCAGCTTATACATAATAAAATTTGTCATGCTTACTGGTATTCCAATTCAATTTATTACAGCCAAAGGCCACACATAAATCAAACATCCTAATAAAACAAAACTAGACAGAGCCATCACAAGAGGACATAGCAATATATCACAATCAATGGTGCAATTTATGGGTGACCAAGGTCTACCTAGTTTTACAGGCAGTACATCAAAAACAAGCTATCTTCAGAAATTGAAACCTACTGACCTGACACTAAAACTACAATAAGTATAGTCTAAAATTGGATAAAACACGTAATAAAATCAATTTTAAAAGATTATTAAAAGGATCTAAAATGATTATGATTCTGACAAATCCCCAATGCTGCAGCACAGAATCTGTCCACCTGTGCGGTGATCTATGCCTGCTCATCCTTTAGCAGCCACTGGAGATAGATTCTTTGCGAATGACCAGGATATCTATCGATTATGGGGAGGATATGTTTTTTCTGAATGGCTCTGTAGAAGGAACATTGAAGGAGTATGTGTCCAATGGTCTCCACCTCTCCTGAGCCACAGGAGCAGAGTCTTCCAGACAGTGGTGTCTTTTTGTACTTACTGTACAAGACAGCTGATGGAAACACATGGCACCGTGCAAGTGAGAATGCTTTCCGGTGGTTTACTGACTCCAACTGACTCAAGATACCTGGCAGGTGTAACCACGTATCTAATAGAGTCTGGAGCCAGAAACAGCAGAGCTATACCTAAGTCCGCTTGCCTCTCGATGTCCTCTACCCTTTGACACAAGGTTTCTTTTGCTTGGTAATAGTTCAATTTGAGAATTGAGGCTGATGAAAAGCCTAGTTTGGCAAGGTTGGACTCGACTGCCTTGATCCACGAAGAGGAAAATTTATCTTGTAGAATTAATGGAGCAAGGCCTTGGGAAAACAATTAAGCCTTAGCCAGATGTTTAAGGAAGCTATATAGATTCTTGCTTCGACTTTTATCAATCCTGTCTCCAGGCATAGAAGTGCATTAGGAACACAGTGAGGCATCTGGAGAATTGTTCTGATAAATTTGGATTGAACTCTTTCCAGTGGTGTAAAACACGAAGCTGAGGGTCCGAGCAAGGTCCCGTAGAGTAGCTGTGCTAGCGATTTGGCCAGAAAGAGCTTAATTGCAGCTGGAACATAGTGTCCTCCCTTTGTGTGGAAAAATTTAAGAATGGCATTTGCTGATCATTGGCAGAGGCAGTCGCGTATTCTCCATGGACTTTTTGTGAGCTGGTGGCATGGATGACCACTCCAAGGTACTTAAAGGTGGTTACTTGCTCTATTTTGTGGCTATTTAAGTACCATGTGTACTGTTTTGGCCTTTTAGCAAAAGCCATAACCTTTGTTTTCTCATAATTTATGTCCAGTTTATTATATTTGCAGTACTGGACAAGGGCTCGCAAGGCTCTTTTAAGGCCAACTGGAGTCCTGGAGAGAATCACAGCATTATCTTTTGCTTTGCTTCCTGTTCCCAGGAAGACCTTGTGTCTTGTTTCTTCTTAAATGCAATCAATTGCTTGAATTGTTTTTTAAGTGTAAGTAACTGATTAAGAATTGCTTTATTGCCATATCCAGCCTCGCTTTTGTACTCCTTGTATGCCAAGTTGAGGGCTTTCTTGGCTTCTACACAATCCTTATCAAACCATGGTTTGGAGGTGGTATAGGACCTCTAGCTGAGAAATTTTAGTTATGTACTAATAATGGTTGTAGCTCATAGACTAAACTTTTATATAGTTCTAGTAAATCTTGAGTCGGGTTGGCTGATATAAAGGCTGCGCGGAGTTTTTGAAAATTATCCTCTCCATTTGACCCGGCATCTTGTTAGGCCGGTTGTAGAGATTACAGGGATAAAATGGTCCATGGAGGGTATCTGCCTGATAAAGGGCTTCATGTATATACAGAGGAAGATGATCACTTTATAGGTAAGGCAGGACTTCAAAATTTTCTATATGATGTACTAAGTCCATAGAAGTTAAAATGTAGTCAATGGTGCTAGTTTTGGACCCTGCTATGAATGTATACTCGCCAGGATAGTCACCAGGCCATGAGTCGTTTGATATGAAGAAGTTGAGTTTATTTGCCAACTTGGCAAGACAGAGGCCAGCATAATTAGCTCTAAAGTCTTCAGAGAGTCGTATGAGGGACCTCTGATGGTGTGTATTGATGATGTTTCATAAATAATGCATACTCATCTGGTCCCAATCTGGCATTAAAGTCTCCCCCTAGTAGGACCCTGGCATTTGGGTGTTCCATGAGTTGATTATTAACGTAGTGTTCCAACTCCAGCCATACAGCAGTGGTTTCAGCTTTTCTTAGTGAAGGAGGGAGATAAACATTAATTATCAAAAGCAGGACTCACTGGTATTCTTTCCTCTGGATACATGCTGCATCAACATGAACAATCAGAAGAAATATTCCACTTACAAAGGTAGCTTTCTCCCATTACCTAGAATATTTTAAAATAAATGGTTAATTAGGGCAAAACCAGCTCAAGGACTGTGCAATCCAGTAACATTACATAATGTAAAATAGTACTAGCAATAGCACTTAGACTTATACACCACTTCGCAGTACTTAATTGCCCTCTCTAAGAGGTTTACAGAATTAGCATATTGCCCCCAATAAACTGGGTCCTCATTTTACCAACCTCAGAAGGATGGAAGGCTGAATCAAAGCTTAAATAAAGAAGCAACTGTTGTTACACCTGCCTCATCTCAATGCCTTACCATCTGCCTGCCTTAAATCTATAAACCCCATATGATATTATCTGTTATCCCCTTGTTTAATTATCTCATTGCTTCCTATATTTCCTATCTTTACTTTTGTGGTTTTCCTATTGCTGGATGTATTTTAAAAGTCTTCACCTTTCATCTCACAGACATTTTGGAACCGTAAGTAATGAGCAGCCTTCTCAAGTTCCAGGGAAATAACTGTTGATTCTAATTCTTTGTTAGCCTGAACTAACCTCTTGTTCATTTCATCTACTCTCTGCTCTTCTTTACCCATCCTTTCCTCCATTTCCAATAGTTTTTGTTCATTTTTCATAATCTGCTGTTGGAAGGATTCAAATTTCCCATCCATTGACTTTATTTTGTCCTTAAGTTCCCCTGTGTCATTTCTTACTTCCCCTATTTCTTTTTTTAGATCTTCATGATTTTTGCACATAATCTCTTGCATTGATTGCAACATTTGTTGCAAATCTCTAAATGAATTTGCCCTATCTCTTTGTGACATTTCTTCTAGCGATCTTTGCCTGGCAGGCTTGATTCCATCGTTGTGGTCTGTGTTGTCTGTTTCCTCCCTATTCCGATCCTTGTAAGATTAGGAATACTAGACATCTTCTTCAGTTCTCCAAACCAATTTAAGGTTGATTTTCATTGGATGCCAAGAAATAATATATACTATACTTTGTTTTAAATTTAGTATATTCCTTGAAATGTGTTCTTCAGTCAATTTCCATTCTGCAAAATCAATGACATTTAGATTTACATTGCTACTAATGCAGGTAACACTATCCTTCTTTTCCTAACAAATATGGTATGTCTGAATAATCTATCATGCGCATTTATAAATTATTGTTCTAATAATTTTTATTCTTAAGTAAATTAAGTAAATTAAATAAAGTTCCTTTCTTTAAAAAATATTGTGCAACTGGTTTATTAGGAAGCAGATCATAGAATAAACATAGTAATTCAAATATTTGGAAACCTTTCTTAAAGTTTTTACTTTTCTGGATTTATTTATTTATTTATTTATTTATTTATTTATTATTTCAATTTATATCCCGCCCTTCTCCCGAAGGACTCAGGGCGGCTCACAACATTATTAAAACAAAGAAAGACCCACACACCCCACCGAATAAAACCAAATTAAAACCAAAATTTTTATGTTGTGATAATTAAAATTTCTAAAAAACCCAGTTTAAAAATCCTC
>NW_015386430.1:2311476-2368261 GCF_001527695.2 Protobothrops mucrosquamatus
GATCAGGCGAACCTGATAAAACGCCCCCCTGGTCACGGCCGACAAATGGTCATCCAGTGCCAGCCGCGAATCCAGGAGGACTCCCAAGTTGCGCGCCCTCTCCGAGGGGGCCAAAGTTTCGCCCCCTATAGTCAGCGATGGTGTCAGCTGACTATGCCGAGGCGCTGGCAACCACAGCCACTCGGTCTTGGAAGGGTTGGGCCTGAGTCTGTTCCTCCCCATCCAGACCCGTACGGCCTCCAGGCAACGGGCCATCACGTCAAGGGCAACGTTGGGGTGGTCTGGGGTGGAAATGTACAGCTGAGTATCGTCAGCGTACTGATGGAAATCCACCCCAAAACCACGAATGATCTCCCCCAGCGGATTGTCCATGGAATTTGTGCAATTCATTCTATTACTACGAATGCTAATGTTTCATTACTTGACTAAGTAATATCATTAGTGATCTACATACTCTGTATGCACTAGTTAGGTAACATTGCCAAATCAAGTAGCAAACATCTGCAAGCAAATAACCAAACTCAGAAAGCAAGATGCACAAGTGATATTGAAAAAATGGATAGTGCTATTGCATTTCCTGGCTTCAAGCAGCACCCATATGCTGTGTATTCCTAATTAGAAGCACATGGAGGAAATGCTGGAAGCAACTTTGGGAAATCCTTTCCACCTGCAATCCACTGCACTTTACATTAGTCTGTTATTATCTGCTTGAATGCGAATTATTAGGCTGATTGCTTCTACTGATTCAAATCACTTAGCCCCAATTTAACAGAGTTCCTCAACCCACTAGACTCCATAAGGGAAAGCAAGCATATTAGGTAATGCATTGTAGAGCCAAAAAGTCACTGATTTTTTTAATGCTATGATTTAAATGTGCTGTGCAGTTTTTGAAAGGACAATATCTCACTGCTGGGAATTTATTAAGGTAATGCTTTTAGAAAATTGATGATAAAATTCTGCCAATTTAATGTAGCAGCCAACTGCTAAACATTTGTGATGTATTTTTTTTATTAAAAAAGCAATGAAAAACTAAAATATATGTATTATATCTAGCTAACTAGTACAATCATGTAGTATTCTTTTGCATTCCTAGAACAAGAATCCAGACTATGAAGTGGGGAAATGCTCTCCAACTAACTCTGCCCAAAACTCATCAGTCACATTTCAAAAAATAATTTTAAGCTGCTTTTATTTATTAACTATGTCAGATATGCTACCTTGGTTTTTTTTAAAAAAAAAAATATAAGAAACTTTTAACACAGATATCATTTAATATCGTTGCTTGTCATGGAGAAAATTTATCTATGTGGTCATTATGAGTAAAAAAAAAAACTTAATAGCACCTTGGCTATCATTAAAGCACCTTGGCTGTCATTTGAATTTATTTGATCTGATATGTTGTTCGATCTCATTTCTTATTTCAACTGTATGTCTTAATAGCAACCTATCAAATCAAATCAAATCAAATTCTGAACATGACTTTACATTCATCAGTTATCTTTTGTAAAAAGTAAAATCACAAATCTGATCCTTGACTGAAGTAACTCAAAGTGCATATTTATGGCATTTTGAATTATTTAAAATGAAATATGCTCTCTTCCACCTATATGTCCTTGGACTTCTTTTGCTCTATGCAAATTATCAAAATGCTCTCATTTCATTCATTCATTCATTCAATTTGTATAGCAGCCCATTTCACCAAGTGATTCTGTGCAGCAAATAAAAAGTAAAAAATAAAAATGCATTGCAGTAATACAGAAATTAAAATATATAGCAGCTGCCAATAAAATTATGGGCTGCATTTTGGAGTAAAATAAGTAGATAAAGCATTTAACTAAGTACTTAGTAATTGTTTGCTCCTCAGTATTTGAAGAAAGAATTTCAACTACAGTATTAGCTGGTTTAAATGTAAGTAAGAAAATAACAGACTATAAATAACAAAAGGCAGATCTGTTGCTAGAAATATGAAATTCTAAAATCCCAAGTTCTATGTTCTATATACGCTTGGCTGTAAACAATCATTATGTGACTATTGGAATATTATTGTGCCTTTGGATTGATGAAATATATTTGTACTCATGATTTATATTCCACCAATCCTGCCCCTCAGAAGCTAGGACAACCATCCAAAATATGTGCTGCTTTACATTTTAAAGCTTGTTACATGCTTACATTCTCTACTTGTTGTGTGGCTCTGTTGACCTATTATTCATTATTTAAATGATCAACATATCATCAACTTTCCACAGAGAGTAAATGGAAAGCAAATTTATGGATTGCAGCCAGAAGAATCTAGCGGAGAATGGGTGGGTATATTTTTTTATTTATCTCCCAGAAACATTCTTATGCCTCCTCCACCCCATTTTTTTCTGTCTCTGTGAAGCTATTGTGGCCTGGAAATGATGGTTGGCTCATTTTTCTGGAATATTATTTTTATTATTTTTTATAAAGTTCTTTTCAAACTTGTGATTTTCCATTCTGTCTACTGAAGAACAATCCTGGGATATTTTTCTTTAACACATAGACTGTTTTATACAAAGTAAGATGAAGTTATTTCCTTCTTTTCTTCCTCCTCCTGCACTTCCATTACTATTACTCCTAGTAATAGTTATTGGTATTACCAACTGAAATATGTATTCCAGTTCAAATGCATTAAATACATTTAATATACAGGTAATCCTTTTTAAAAAACTTTATTTAATATATAAAATATAAAGAAAAATAGAAATAGGAAATTAAGGAAAGGAAAAGGAGGGGAAAATAAGGTGTGAGATACAAAGGAAAAAAGAAAAAAAGGCATTGACTTCCGACTCTTTTTAGCACAGTCCAAGATAAAAACATTCCATCCTCAACTTTTTGCTTTTACACATTAATATATAACTAGTCATTTCTATAACGACAAATCTAACTGACAAAACCAAAGTCAAAGTTTATTTTTTTCATCACAAGCACAAAATCCAGAAGTGATGTCCAAATAAAAAACATACTCAAGTATATTCTCCTCTTTGAATAAAATGATCAATTTAACTATTCCTTTTTTACCTTCCTTGTTGTGAAGTAGTATGTATTTCTATTTGCACCTAATAATCTTTGTGAACTATCACCATTTTTATTAACAAAGTTCACTATATTCTTTTAAATTCCTTGATCTTACTGGGAAAAATACTCTCTTTTTTTCCCACCCATCCCCCTTTTAAAAAAAATGCTAAAGGTTCTTTAAAGACTTTTCTAGAATCAAAACTTTTTAATGCATCTTGTTCTTTAATTTTTTAACATACAGGCTTTGAACTTCTGTATTAAATTTAGTTCCCACCCTCCAAACCACCCTTATAGAAAAATACATTTTTTCTTTTATAAACATCCCTTTTAAAACACACAGGTTTTCTTTAAACTAGTATATCATTTTCTTTAACTTTCTCTTGTTGGGAAGAACTCCCCCGTCCAGGCTCTTCCTGCCGGGATTCTCCTTAACAACGCAGAGGACAACAAATAGAACGTGAAGCCAGCTACAGGAAAGAGAAGTTTAATCATGGAGATTAAAGCTGAGTGACAATTCAGCATGAGTCCCGGGCTAGCTAGACAGAGTGGTCTTCAAACATGAGTTTTTATACCCTTTTGGGGGTTTCCAAAATTGTCATTTCTGATTGGTGAGTTCAAATCTGTCTTCCCTGATTTGCTGGTCAGTGACTATTGTTGGGTAAATTTCCTTCTTAATCCTGCCTAAAAGGTGTTAATCACTTTATTGTTGTGTATCTTTTTCTAATCTTGTTAATCCTAATTGCTGCTAGCCAGTTCTCCATTCAGTGTTTGTTAAGTGTTTCCTATCCAGCCTCAGGCTGCTGCTGAATCAGGTTAGCTCCTATTGGGTTTTTTCCTGTGTTTGCCAAGTCATTCCCTCATTGGGGTGGGGAGGGGGTGTCCAGCTCTTATCACTCTTAATACAAGTACTCTCAAATACATTTTCAATAACATTTTGCATACTTTAAGAATTACTTTAACATTATATATATATAAATTACATTTTCAAATTTTGGATTAAGATTCTTTCCATTATAAATATCAAACAAAGAAAAATCCATCCTAGATCCAGTTAACTCATTAAGTTTAATTTACTTCTTCCAGCATGTCTTCATGGAGTAAAATCTTTTTCTTCTCTGGAAAGTTTATCAAGTAGTTAAGCCTCTCTTTTTTTCACAGATTTCTCAACCTTGTTAATATCCTTGAAGAAAAAGTCCCAAATTTGTCTTTTTAAAAGTTGCTGGTTTTCTTGAAGTTCTTCTTTCAGTAGTGTTGAGAGATTTATATTTAAATCATCATAATAAAAGTTAGTGTCAGGTTTGTATTCCAAATTTGCAATGGATTCTTCTGCATTTTCAGTACGTGTGAAGTTGCCTCAGTAGTTTGGTAATTTTCTACACATAAAATAATTTGAGAGATTTTTTCTTAATCATTCTTGGAGCACAGCTGGTCAACAAATTGGTGGATTTTATTTAGAGACCTTTCAAATATATGTCTAATAATTTGCTCCTCCATCTCCCTTTTTGATCAGGATCAGAAAATTTTAACTACCCACAGCAGAAAAGACCAAGCTACAAGTTACTACAATAATAAACTAAAGTCACAGCTTTCAGTCTTTATGTTTCTCTGTCAGGTTTTTTTTCTCCACTCTTCCTTATTTTGGTTTGTCTTAGCAGCCTTCTCCCTTGTTATTGTTTAACACTAAAGAAATCCCTAAAAGGTGTAGCAGGCTGTGACTAAAGAGAGCCTCTTTTAACTTGACTTAGAAAAGATTAATAGTCCTTGAAGATGATTAAGAAATGAAAGGACAGCTTACTGCAGTGGTTCTCAACCTTTTTAATGCCGCGACCCCAACCGGTTGTAAGTCAAGGACTAAACCGGTCGTAAGTCGAGGACTAAACCGGTCGTAAGTCGAGGACTAAACCGGTCGTAAGTCGAGGACTACCCAATCGGTTGTAAGTCGAGGACTTTCCCTACCCGGGAGCGCCGTGCATGCGCGGTTCCGTCCCCTGCGCCGGCCGAGGCGTAGCTGGCAAGCGGCAGAGACGGAGCAGGCCAACCACCAGCTGGCCCAGCCCAAGGGAGGTAAGGCACCCGCTGGAAAAGGGGGAAAAAATGGCGAACAAAAAAAATGGCGGACAGCCTTGCTTGGCGACCCCGTGAAATGGTCAATCGACCCCAAATGGGGTCCCGGCCCACAGGTTGAGAACCACTGGCTTACTGTCTGTTTGAAAAGTAAATTTCTAAACGGCAGCTTCTTCAACCACAAACAGATTACAGCCCCGCCCCCTAGATTTTGGCATGCAGATAGCTTCAAAGCCCAGCTCCAGAAACCACTTGCAGGCTTTCAGCTACACCAGAAGGTCTTGAGGGGAAATTCTCCCTGATTCTGGTGGGTCATAAAAACTGAAGGAATGCCAGTCTCTTCAGTTAGTAGCTGAAGAGCTACAGTCCAGGGAAAAACCCTTCGAAGGATTCCTCACTGAGCATGTATTCAATCAGCCATCTTCACAGAAGTCCTGATGTACAGGTAATCCTGACTTACAACCACAACTGAGCCCAAAATTTTCATTGCTAAGCAAGACAGTTGTTAAGTGACTTTTGTCCCATTTTATTATCTTTCTTGTCACAGTTGTTAAATGAATCATTGCAGTTATTAAGTTAATAACATGGTTGTTATGAGAATCTGGTTCCCCATTGACTTTGTCAGAAGATCGCAACAGGTGATCACATTCTTCTTCCTCAACATTCAGTTATTCATTGAATTGATTAAACATGCTTGGATTTCATTGGCATATTCTTTTAATTGGGGAGAGAAATGGATTGTACCTGTATAGATTTTTTATTCCCATTGACATAAGCAGGAGTTAAGAAGGAGCTTCAGTTCTCTTGTGCAGCTAACACTGCTGCTACAATTTGTTTAAGCCTAAAATATGCAAAAATAATTAACTTTCCAACTTCTGTGATTTTGTAGCATTATTTTTATAAAGTCTACTGGAACTAATATTTCCAAGAAACTGCCCACACTTACTTGGAAAATCAAATTTTCACTTCAGTTGCTGTTTCTTGTAGCCAATCAGACAAGCTATCTGTACTCAGTGTGCTACTATTAAATGTACTGAAACGCCTTATGGAGACCTCTGATAAGATGCAACTGTCCAGCTGCATTTGACCAAAATCAGCAATCAATCATCAATCTAAAAGCTGAGTCTTTTATTCCAGTAATTTGAATAAGGTGTGTTCAGTTTTTCTTCAGGGCATCTCTTTTCTTCTTTTGAAGTAGTTTTCGCAGCTCACCTTTTTTATTTCTTGTGAATGCCCTGTGCAGCCATTATTCTTAATTTCATTTTATATGTCCTGTAATTGGCAAAAAATCTCCACTTTTCCTTTTTTGGGGGTTTAGCACATTCAAAATTACAGTAAACTATGAGTTGGAGTAGTACTAAAGTCAGTTGGGGCTGGTAATACTTGCATAGATTAAATGTTTCAGTACATAAGATAAGAGAGATCAAGAAACCTTAACATTTTCCCTTTCGTAATCCTACTAGTATGTACTAAAGTTGTTGAGTGAGATTTGCAATTGTCCAGGCTCCTGAACAATATAATTGTCATGGTTACGATAGATGACACCAGTATAAGAGAACTCCAGTAAAAGAGAATTCCAAGGCAAAAAGTTTCCTTAAAGAACATATTTATTCGGCTCATAGTATCGGCATGATCAAAAGTGAAACCAAGACTAAAGTTCTCTCCCAAAGGTTACAGTGTTACAAAGTTGAACTCTCCACCCCAGTAATATGTCATAAATCACATTCCCCAATTAACTACTTGAGCGGGCTTTCTAACAGAAGCTTCAGCCCGCCAAAATGCAATCAGCAATGACTTTGGTTCCCACAGAACAATTTATTGTTTTAACTAAGCTAAAAATACTTATCCCCCTCCCAATTCTGTGACAACCAAAAACGAAGGGAAAATGGCTTCAGCCAAATTTGTTTGTAGTGTTGACAGTCGGATCCCCTAATGAAAAGAGAAATCCTGTAAACGAAGAAGAGTTAAAATTAGGAATCTCCTCGAGGCTTATTAGGATGCTTATAAAAAAATATATGTATCAATCTTTCAGCTTTTTCATCAGTACTTTTTACCCAAGTGGCCTCTGATAATGGGTATCCTTTCCACTGTACTAAATACTGTAATTTCCCTTTGTATAATCTAGAGTCAAGAATTCGTTTTATTTCATAATGAATCTCTCCCTCTACCACAAGGGGACCAGGAGCTTGTTTGGGAGGAGGTTAAAGATGATTCCCTGAAAGGTTTTAACAGACTGCAGTGGAAAACCAGGTGGATCTTTCCCAAAAGGTGAGGGAGTTTTAATTCTACATAACTGGGTTTATAATTCGGACTATGGGGAAAGGTCCAAGGACTTTTGGTCCCAATTTTTTATTAGGCAATTTGAGTCTCAAATATTTTGTAGAGAGATAAACCTTTTCCCCCACACAGAATGGTTTCTGAGGAGCCCTTTTTTAATCAGCCTGTTCTTTGTAAATTTTTGAGGCTTTTGCTAAAGACTTTTTTGCATTGTTCCAAACAATTTTTCAGGAGGCCACCCACAGATCTAAAGTTTGAGAAGCAGGAGGGTCCTGTGGGTATTCAGGCATGGGAATGAACTCTCTACTAGTAGCTATTTTAAAAGGAGTGAGTCCAGTGCTGTTATGCCCTGTGTTATTGTAAGCTACCTCTACAAAAGGGAGGAGATCAGCCCAGTTCATCTGCTGGTAATCCACATAGCATCTAATAGATCATGGCAGGGGCTGACAACATCATGGCTTACCCCCATTTTTCTCTGTCTTTAATAGTTCAGTAATTGGTAAAGTTATCTTAGCAAAAGAGGGGATAAATTGCCGGTAGAAATTTGCAAATCCCCAAAAAATTTGGAGTTGTTTATGGGTTCTTGGGGGTTGCCATTCGATCACCGGTTTAACTTTGGCTGGATTCATTTCAATGCCTTCACTGGAAATCCTATATCCTAGGTAGTCCAGGCATGTCTGGTGGAATTCACATTTTGAGAGCATTGCGTAAAGTTTAGCATTCGGCAGTTTTTTGAATACTTCATGTACTAATTTAGTATGTTCTGCCATGGTCCCTGTATAAATGAGGATGTCATCAAGGTAGACTAAGACCCCTTTGTATAGGTGATCATGTAGCTCTTGATTAATCAATTGCATGAACACATCAGGGGTTCCCTGCATACCAAAAGTCATAGCATTGAAATGAAAGCTTCCTAGGGGGCTGTTAAAAGCACTCTTCCACTCATCTCCTTTTTTAACTCTCATACAATAGTACTCTTTTCTTAGGTCCCGCACGATTAAAAAACCTTTCCTTTTGCCAAATGGGCTAACATTAAAGGGAGGGGGTACATATTCTCCACGCTGACCCTGTTTAATCCTTTAAAATCCACACACAGCCTCAGTGACCCATCTTTTTTTTTCTTTAAAAAGCACAGGGCAGCTACTTGGGATTTTGCTGGCTGAATGAATCCTCTAGCCACATTCTTATCAATGTACTCCCTCAGTTCTCTCAACTCACGGGGGGAGGGGGTTATTGAGTACATTTTTGGCTTGGGCATTTTGGCTCCTGGCAAAATTTCAGTAGCACAATTGGTCGCTCGGGGGGGGGGCAGGATGTCACACTCTGTCTTGCTGAATACCTCAGTTAAATCTCAGTATTTGCTTGGGATGAGTGGCATCCCAGGCGGGAGTTTACGGAAGCTTTCAGGGTTTCAAGAGATTGCCTCTGGGTTTCACTTGTATTACTGGTGGGGGTGGGAGGGGAAGGTTACAGTGTTACAAAGTTGAACTTCCCACCCCAGTAATATGTCATAAATCACATTCCCCAATTAACTACTTGAGCGGGCTTTCTAACCAACGCTT
Source organism: Protobothrops mucrosquamatus (assembly GCF_001527695.2). Classification (NCBI taxonomy): domain Eukaryota; kingdom Metazoa; phylum Chordata; class Lepidosauria; order Squamata; family Viperidae; genus Protobothrops; species Protobothrops mucrosquamatus. The sequence goes on from NW_015386430.1 coordinate 2,320,419, forward strand.
CAGTCCACCAAAATGCAATCAGCAATGACCTTGGTTCCCACAGAACAATTTATTCTTTTGACTAAGCTAGAAAATACTCATCCCCCCTCCCAACTCTGTGGCAACCAAAAATGAAGGGAAAATGGCTTCAGCCAAATTCATTTGTAGTGTTGACAATAATACAATGATGGCAAACTTATGATATTTGTGTCAAAAGTGACATGCTACAATATTTTGGGTGACACACCAGCATTCACCAATTTGCTAACACCCAACAACAACTATTCTTGAAAGCACACCCTGTTCTCATGTGATTTTTGGAGATTTTGGAGGCACATGAGAATGGAGTCCCTCCAAACATTGCCTGAAAAGTCTGTTCTTATTTCATATCCTAAAGGCATGACGGCCATTCAATGATCATGTTATCTACAGAAGCATGAACAGGTACAAAGAACAGCTGCAGTTTTTATATGGTTAAAGTGTTAACTGGAGCCCTTGCATCAAAAAGATTTAGGCATCTATTACGATCTTATTATCAAGCCAGATTGGCAAATTCAGTGAACTAGAACCATTTTGGGTTCTGGAATATGTTATTGCTAGTATGGTAATGCCTGTCAAAGAAATTCTCCCACTCAGCATAGCGTATATCTAGTTTAATTAAGATGGAGCTGCTCTGTCTCCCCTCCCCCCCACTTCCCTGTGTTAAAGTATCTGTTTTGGTGTAGTCCTTTGAGAAAAGGTTACACAGTCCTGGGAAAAAGGAACAATCAATCTTCCTTGAATTTGTTTAGTATAAGATGAAATAGAGAAATACTTGACAAGCTTGTAAGATTTATTATCACGCCTTAAAAAATCATACCTTACAAGAATAAAATAGCAGTCTTGGCATCCCTGCTATGCCTGTTTCTTGACCTGGCACACTTTGAAGAGATGATCTTATATATATTCCACCCATTCAATCATTGTTTTATTAAGTTTTAGCTTTAACTTCAATAGTTTTCTACTCTTGGTAAGTATGAATTTTTAAGTGATTTTGATGCTGTGATCCATGTAATACAAGACTGTAGAGATTTTTTAAAACTCCACCTGAGAAAGAATTTTGGAGGACTAAATCAGTTTTTTCCCTGCTCTTTGTCCTCTTCCTCTTTCCCCTCACCCACTCAATTTATTCTTTTCTCCTTTACCTGCTCAAGAAAATTAATTCTGTTATCAAAAAACCTTGAACATGATTGTGGGCAGCATTGTATTTTAGGTTGGTTATAGTACTATGGATACCGACACATTTTTATAAGCCTCCTTGGCAACACATCATTTATTTACAAATTCAATAAAAAAGAAATTATCTTAATTTAAAATTAATAATTTAAAACTTAATTTTTTTCCCCAATAATCATCAATGTTACAGCAAAATTACAAAGTTATGCTGTCCCTAGGCATGGAGGTTGGAGTATTACTTAGAGCAGGGGTCTTCAAACTTGGCCCTTTTATGACTTGTGGACTTCAACTCCCAGAATTCCTCAACCAGTGTGCCTGGCTGAGGAATTCTGGGAGTTGAAGTCCACAAGTCATAAAAGGGCCAAGTTTGAAGACCTCTAACTTAGAGCTTGCTACATGGTTATTGTTTGTCCAGAATGGCTGCTTTTATATTTTATTTTATATTGGTATATTGTTCTTAAATACTCTAAGCCAGGCATGTCAAACTCGCAACGTCACATGATGTCACGCAACGTATCGGAGCTTTTTCGCCATTGCCGGCAATGGGGTGGGCGCGGCTCCGGTATGATAAAACCGGCCCACGGGCCGGCAGTTTGACACCCCTGCTCTAAGCATTCTAGAGTTACTATTGTGGGATGTGTAGCTTTATAAATCTAATATAATATAATTTCCAAACAAGCCAATTAATTTCTTTCAGGTCACTAAATAACATGAGATATTGGCAAGAAAAACCATGTTTACTCCTCTCTTAGGCCATTTGCCCATACTAATTTTTATTTCAGCAAGATGTAATTTATTATTTGTTTACAGAACACAATAAGGGTACTTATACTGCAAGGACACTAAATGGCTTAGGATACAAGTATATTCCTGCATTTAAGGTCCTTAAAACAGTAGCGAGGGAGAAAGCAGTTTTTTCCCGTTCTTTATTATGCTTTACTTTCATACCCTACATTGCCTCAGTCCAGTTCATTTTTGTTTCAGTAACCATCAGGGATAGTTCTCCTTTAACTTCTCCTCCTGTAAATTCTCCCCAAATGCTGCTTCTTATGAACTCACCACAAATTTCTCAGGGAAGAATTTTAGTTCATCTGACTTACTATTGGCAACCACGAATTAGTTAAAAATGGCAATAACTGAGTTGTTAATATAATTTTCAGCTACTTAGCATTAAGGCAAAATCCAATCAAAGTCCATACTGAGATTATTTTTTTCATTGTTCTTCTTTCCTTTCATTTTCCAGGCATGACTGATCCTTTTCCAGTTTAACATAGCATCATTATCAACAGTTAGGACAGTATGTAATACTTTATGGAACAACATGTTTTTTAAATTTTAAATTCACTTTGGAACATCTGGTATTTGTCTGTGGTTCAAAATTCCTACTACAAGGTGTTTTTAGCTAACTGGTTAACCATAAAGCTAACTCAGAAAAAGTCCTACTTGATCAATAGAAATAAGGGATATGTGCAGAGCATGTGAAAAATCTTCTAGATGTCTTCCTAAAACAGAGGGTAAGAGAAATTAAGGAACATTAACAATCTCAGAATTTGAGCACTATTTGTAAAATGGGAGGAATAAAATTAGTGATTATGATAGTACAGCACTGTCAAATATTTGTATTCCTCTCTAATTGTCTAATGTTTTGAACAGATTGTTTTACAGGACTTATAAATATAATGACTGATATAATTTGGCGCTTCACTGGAGATTTCATGGCCCCTGATCTTGTTTGCCGAATTGTTCGGTATCTGCAGGTACAGTACAAGAATAGCTAAATAGTATTCTAAGTGTCAAAGCGCTGGCTTGTCTATTGTGAAAAAAATAATCACTCTATGATGATGATTATAGATTATAGACTCTATAATGAGTATAGGGACAGATGGGAAGAAGAAATACTTTAGCCAGCAAAGTATGTAGAATTTGAAAAAAAAAACCTTTTTAAAAATACAAGCTATAATAACCTTTTACAATAGAAACATGCTACATTGCAGAATTGTATTCTATAAGTAATGTTCATTGATCATTCTTTCTTTGTTATGTCATTCAGAAACATAAAGCAAGAAAAGAAATTTTATAATGCCATTTCCTGTATTTAAATACAAACAACTTATGATTTTAAAAAGAATTTTCTCCTAAGTGGATTTAGGGTAATCCAAATAACTGAAAACAGACCACATGAATTCTTAAAAATAAGTCAATCAACATTAGAACTGTCACATTTTAACTTTACAGTGATTTTGAAACCTACATTTGCCTGAAAAATGGAGGAATACAAATGGCAGCCTGAAATGTGCTTCCATAGATTTCTTTTTTTAGAGTTTTTATTCTATCTTTATTATTTTATAAATAATTCAAGGTGGCAAACATATTTCATGTTTATATACCTAAATATAGTCCTTCTTTCTCCTATTTTCCCCATAAGATCAATACTGTGAGGTGAGTTGGGCTGTGAGAGACTTTCACCCAGGCGATTTTCCTGCCTAAGGTCGACCAGAATTTATGGTCTGTTGGTTTCTAGTCTGGTGCTTTAACCACTAGAGCAAACTGACTCTCCATATTTGCAGAAATGTCAGCCTTAGGTCACTTTGGTACTGTTCTGACATTACAGGTAGTCCTCAAGGTACGAGCCTAATAGAGCCTGCCCATTAGGCTCGTAATCTTCCAATGAATCAGACTCAATATTGCAACATTTTAAAATCAAACTCATTAATTAAATCAAATGGGTCGTTAAATGAACGAAGATTTGATTTACTATTTCCTCCGATGGCTGCCTGAACTGAGAGACTTTTCCCGCCGCTGCTGCAGGCTGTTTCCAGCCGTCAAACAGCTGTTTCCGGTTTCAGTAACCACAATATTGTAAATTGCCTCCCAAGCAGGCAGTAAGCTTTTTTTTAAAAAAAAGACCATTTGTTGCTAGGCAGCTCAAGCTTCTTCACAGGGGGGAGGAGAACTGTACCATTGCAGCTGCCACTAAAGTAATTAGCTTAAGTGTTTACAGGAGTTTACAGAAATTTCCGATTGCTTTAAAAAAAACACCACACACACACACATACTTGCCGGCCATTAGCTTAAGCATATCCAGCCAGACATGTAGAGGGAGATGGGATGGAGTTTACAGAACTGTTGGCTTGCAATAGTAACTGAGATGGAAGGGACCTTGAAGTCATCTAGTCTAACCCACTGCTCTCACAAGAGAGTACAGTACTGTACTATATTTCTGATAAATGCCTATCCAGTCTCTTCTTAAAAGCCTCCAATGAGGGAACATCCACAACTTCTGGAGGCAATTTAAATTTAAAACCTTTTTAAAAAAAACAAAACACTGTCCCTGATCATCATCTCCAGGCAGAATTTCTGGTAGGCCTGTGCTAGGGAGAGGAGACAGCAGCAGCCATATGCTATAAGTTTCAGGCAAATGCAAACAAACAATCTTGCAAAGTACTGTACTTATAAACACAATAAAAAGCAGAGCAGGTCCCAAAGTGATTATAAACAATACAGTACAGAACTATAGAGTAACAAAAAAGAATATTTTAAAATAAGCCCAACAAGCAGAAGATCTTCCACGCAGCTCCAGGAAAACAAAACGGTCCTGACAGCTGCAAAAATCACTGGATTTTGTTTGGCCATGTGACCAGGCACAAAAAAACCAACAACCCACTTCTGGCTTCTCATAGGCCCAAAACGGCCCAGGCAGATCACAGAGTTAAAATGGCCACTGCAGCAGCTGAGACTGAATCCAAGTCACATGGCTACAGAGGCCTGTTTTTGATCGCAATTTTGAATTTCTAATGTAAGTAATCTTTCTGAATAACCTTGTTTTTGTGAAATCTCGCTAAATAAACGCTCGTATCTGGGGGATTACCTGTATTCCCACGTATTGTTACACTCTTGCTCTCCATGCATAAATATCTCTATCAATATATTGGACTGCAGTGCAGAATAATATATTCTGTTATATAGCAACAGATGTTAGATTTTCTATTTTAAGCATATATTGTAGAAACAATGCATGAATAATTTGATAAGCTTCAGATAGTTAGCATAATAATACATTAATATGTAAATAATGTATGTATGGCCTATTCCCAACATTATAGATTTGGCTGTGCAGCAACTTTAGGTTCATATCTGATAACAAACTTTCCAAATAGTACTTTGCTCATTCAATTCAAATATGTTGGTACTACAGTTCATAGAAATTCCAGCCAGTTGTATCAATTAGCATCCTTGAAGCGAAATTCTGAGAGTTAGAGCCTCAGTCTGGCTAAATGGCACCAGATTGGACATGCCTAAAACATATATTTACCTAGGAGAAAGATCTATTGAGCAGAATGGATCCGATGTCTAAATAGAGATGCATAAATTGCTCTGTGGTTATGAAAGCATAAAATGTATTGAATTTAGTTGGCTATTCCCAATAAGAGAAAGTAGAATTATTCCCTTGGTTTAGGCATAAAACAACTTGCAGACATTTCTATAACCAGTTATTATTTTTTCTTTCTTTCTGCTTTAGGTTGTACTTTTGTATGCCTCAACATATATTTTAGTATCACTAAGCATAGACAGATACCATGCTATTGTGTATCCAATGAAATTTTTTCAAGGAGGTAAGAGATTTCTGCTGTAATTCTCCCATTATTCTCCCCTCCCCTTTAAGAAGCTTTATTTTAATCCAGGTGTGATTTGCTTAAAGACTCAGTTATTGCGTTGGGACTCACCACCCTCCCTTTTTTTCTTGTTTCGTAATCTCTTCTCTCCCCCCCCCCCCCATGCTATAGCCATTTTTAAAAAAGCAAAGAAAACTCTCAAGTATCCCTTCTCCCAAAACAACAACAAATCCTGAACCTGCTCACTTGGAATCGTTTCCATGTCTTCTGTGGTTTCTGGGTGATTAAAATCCTTCAGCCATCAAAAGCTTGCCCATTTTTAACAGATAATTTGATACTGGGAGCAAATAATATTTTTACTACAAATAAGATATTAGTTAATCATTTGTCATTTTTAGATGCAGTGCTCAATCCCTTGTTATTTTTCAGATGGCAAGGATGTCACACCTATGTTTTTATTACCATTATTATAGTAATGTTGCATAATATGTTGCTTTAAATGAATGCTGAAGATCTTTCCTTTTACAATCATGAGGAAAAAATAACTTTCAAAGTTATAAAATTATAAAAAACCCAGACATGGATATTCTACATCAGCAACAAATTCAAAGATTTAATCAGAATAAGGAGGACAAATTGGATGATTCAGTACAAGATGGTTTTTATGGGCACAAATAACCTCATATTGTGTTAAGAAATGAAAGACAAATGGGCCAAAGATGGGGTACTGCTGGAATTTGTCCCCAATTTCTCAACATGAAGGGGAAACCATAAAGCATATTCTTAAATATATTATGATTATCATATTGGGGTGTAAGTGTCTTGATATTCTGTTAATTGCAATGTATGGCTGTGAAAGTTGGACCATAAGATAGGCTGAGCGCCAAAGAATTGAGGCCTTTGAACTATGGTGCTGGAGAAGACTCCTGTGAGTCCCCTGGACTGCAAGGCGATCAAACCGGTCAGTCCTAGAGGAGATCAACCCTGACTGCTCTTTAGAAGACCAGATCCTGAAGTTGAAACTCAAATACTTTGGCCACCTAATGAGAAGGAAGGACTCATTGGAGAAGAGCCTAATGCTGGGAAAGATTGAGAGTAATAGAAGAATGGGATGACAGAGAATGAGGTGGCTGGATGGAGTCACTGAAGCAGTAGGCGTGAGCTTAAATGGACTCCAGAAGATGGTAGAGGACAGGAAGGCCTGGAGGGACGTTGTCCATGGGGTCGTGATGGGTCAGACACGACTTCGCAACTAACAACAACAACATTTGCTTTAGCTATTTTCCTTATACATCTAATTAGTTTAGTTTATACATCAATTAGTTTTATTTGTTTGGGAAGGATTGAGAATATATTGTACTGATATTAGATTCCATTAATTCAACTTTCTGTAATTCATTGGGTGTTAAAATACAAGTTCAACATAATGCTGTAAACTAGATAGATTTCTCCTTTTTATATGTAGCTAAAATTTCAGGAAACTAAGAAGGCTAGGATATATTGTTTTGAAGAGTAATTTGGATGGATGGAGAGTGAGGGTGAGAGTGAGAATGAGAATGAAAGTGAAAGAGAGACAGAAATTGCTGATAATCTCATTTAAAAAATGAAACTTCATTGAATCCAGGAGATTAATTTAGAGAAGTCTAATTCTCCATCCTAGACTAAGAAGCTCTACTTCCTCTCTGGAGTTATTTCATTCTGTAGAAATTACAAAAATACAAAAAATACAACTTTAGCTTCTCCAGTGGGTAGAAAATATCAAAATTTTACTTTCAGTAACACTTTTTTCAGCATTATCATCCATGTGATTAAAAACATATACAGTACATAAAGATCCAAAATAGAATAAACTAGCAATCCAGGCTGTCAGGACTGCACTGTGTCCAGCATTTGTGATGTGATGATGATGATGATGATGATGATGATGATAATGATAATGATGATAATAATAATAATAATAATAATAATAATAATAATAATAATAATAATAATAATAATAATAATAATAATAATAAAAGTTGGAAGGTACCTTGGAGGTCATCCAGTCCAACCCCCTGCTCAGGCAGGAAACCCTACACCATTTCGGACAAATGGCTGTCCAGTCTCTTCTTAAAAACTTCCAGTGTTGGAGCATTCACCACTTCTGGAGGCAGGTTGTTCCACTGGTTAATTGTTCTAACTGTCAGGAAGTTTCTCCTTAGTTCTAGGTTGCTTCTCTCCTTGATTAGTTTCCATTCGTTGCTTCTTGTCCTGCCTTCAGGCGCCTTGGAAAATAGCTTGACTCCCTCTTCTTTGTGGCAGCCCCTGAGATATTGGAACACTGCTATCATGTCCCCCCCTTGTCCTTCTCTTCGTTAAATTAGACATACCCAATTCCAGCAACCGTTCCTTATATGTTTTAGCCTCCAGTCCCCTAATCATTTTTGTTGCTCTTCTCTCATCTACTTCTGCTGACTGCTGGCTGCCAGCAGTTCAGCAGTTCGAATCTCATCTGCTCAAGGTTGACTCAGTCTTCCATCCTTCTGAGGTCGGTAAAATGAGGACCCAGATTGTTGGCAGTAATATGCTGACTCTGTAAACTGCTTAGAGAGGGCTGTAAAGTACTGTGAAGCACTATATAAGTCTAAGTGCTATTGCTGTTGCTATATGCTAAATAAATAAATAAATAGGAACAAGTTTCACCATCAGACTGAATGCGTCCTTTCTTTAAAAAAACACATTACTTTAAGTACGAGATGTTATTAACACTCAGTCTTGACCAGATCTCGACAGACTTGAACAAAATAAAAATCAATGTAAAGAAAAGTAAGATTTTACAATTAGGCAAGAAAAAACAAATGTACAGGTACCTATTAAGTGAAACATGGCTCAATAGCAGTAACTATAAGAGGGATCTTAAGTGGACAGTCACTTAAATATGAGCCAGCAGTGTGTGGTGGCAGCCAAAAAAGCCAATGCAATCCCAGGTTGCATTTACAGAGGGATAGAATCAAGATCACATGAATTATTAGAATCGCTCTATAAAGCCTTAGTAATATCACACTTAGACTATTGCATCCAGTTTTGATCACCATATTATTAAAAAAACGTTGAGACTCTGGAAAGAGTACAGAAAAGAGCAACAAAGATGATTAAAAGGCTGGAGGCTAAAACATATGAAAAATGGTTGCAGAAATTGAGTATGTCTAGCCTAGTGAAAAGAAGGATGAGGGGGGACATGATAGCAGTATTCCAATATTTGAGGGGCTGCCACAAAGAAGAGGGGGGTCAACCCATTTTCCAAAACAACAGAAGGAAGACAATGGATGGAAACTAATCAAGGAGAGAAGCAACCTAGAACTAAAGAGAGATTTCTCAACAATGAGAACAATCAACCTGTGGAATGGCTTGCCTTCAGAAGTTGTGGGTGCTTCATCACTGAAGGCTTTTAAAAAGATACTGAACACCACTTGTTTGGAATTGTATACTGTCTGCTTGAGTGGAGGTCGGACTAGAAGACTTCCAAGGTCCCTTCCAACTCTGTTATTTGTTCTATTCTGTACCACAACTCTTTATTACTAACCTTGCTGTCTAGGTTAATAGGTACAGAATTGCTCTAATAAAAGCTATTTTTGGCTTCCTTCCCAATGTCCCTGATGCAGAAGCATTCAGCAGGGAATAAAAAGGTATCTTACTAGAGGATAAAGCAAGTGTTGCTTTTATTGCATGCCTAGTAACCAAAACTACTTTGCATGAGATGCAGTGTGCAAGGAAATCAACATCAGTGCTAGTTTACTTCATTTTAATTTTAGTGGTTTGAAAGGAAGGTTTAAATTTCCCATCTTAACATCATCATGATCATAACTGTGGAAAAAGATAATCTCTATTTTTTAAGGTCTAAGATTTAAATATGATTTCCAACCTAGAAATACAGATACAGTAATCCTTATTTAGCCAATGCTCACATTTACAACCTTCGTAATGTCTCTCTCAGTTCCATGTCTGTCATTGCAATCAGTTAGTAGATATGTTTTGCCTCTTTTCTCCCCCTCCTCCGCCCACCCCTCCAAGAGTGGAGAGATTACCTAAACAAACTATCTCTTCATAAGCTGTTTTTCTCTGCAATGCAGTGCATCCCTAAAAAGCGCTAACCACACGTTTACAAGCTCAGCTGTGTGACCTTAAGTAATTGATTATAACCTTTTAGCTGCCTCACACTGACAAAGCTCAAATCAGTTTCACACTGAAAATGTTAAATGACTTGTGGCTTGCAACTTTGAGCCCCCTAGAGAAACAGTCATCACTAGTCATTACTTTCTATGTGTTTTGCCCTTTTATGTGCCTGCTTATCTTTTTGTAATCCCTTCCTGTCTAATGAACGTTAATATCCCTTCTTTTCAATTCCCTTCTTGCTAATTATCCCACTGCTGGGTTCAACATTCCAAAGGATAGGGGAATGGGGAGAATGGACTATAAGATTTGCCCTTTCACCAGATTTTTTTTGTGAGTCAAGTTCTGGAAACCTCCCTGTCATTTGGGTTCACGTGGCTTTTGGGATTATGTCCTTTTGATAATGTAAAGCAAGGAAAACAAATAAAATTGTAAGCGATGTCATAGTTATGTGATTTTCACTTAATAAGCACTTTGCTTAATGATCAAGTTGCCAATCTCAGTTACATTTGCTAAATGACAACTAGCTGTAAACAAAATCTAATTTGCTTTTCACTGCATTATCCTAGTTGCTACATCTTTTCCCGGAGTAGAGAAATAAACAATGACTCATCCATTTACTTGCTCTGTGCAGCTTTTCTAAATTTCTGTCAACAGTTTTAAATTTGCTGCCCCAGATGTTGAAGTATCACAAATAAAAAATAGTTTTAAAAAGACTCTAGACCAATTCATACAGAACTGTCTTAGGTAGCACCACATGTTGTACTTTGTAATGATGCCAGAAGAATAAGAAAAGTAAATTGTCATCTCCTATCCACGTTTCTGAATCTCCCAAATGAACACAGTACAAAACAGAATTGGATTAGAGGGGCCTTAGGTCAGAAACAACACAGCTTTTATTTTTTTATGAATGGCGAGACAAACAAGCTTCTAAGGGACCCATAAAAATTTTTACCCACAACCCACCTTATTTATTTGCAGTGAAACCTCTGTATGGTATTAATTCCTCCAAAATGTGTGCTAAATTGAAATATATGTCATTTGCTTCTATTTAAATGAATTCTTCAGATTGTTTGGAATACATTGGACTTCATCTATTATTTTAGAGGTTTGTCTAGACATAAATCCTTGTCCATTGCATCCGAAATCCAATAAATGGAAGGGCATTCCATTACGCTTTACCGTATTTATTCATTTAGTTTTTATGTTTTTGAAAGCCTGAGAAGCTTGATTATGTGAGCAGTCCAATGCAATTTTAATTCCCCTTGATATAATTCCTTTAATTCCTTCCTATGCATCATTATTTCAGAGAGATGTTATGAAATTGAAAAAGAAATATCAAGACAATGTTTAAAATCACTGAAGAATTTGGTATGCTTCTTGACAGTTAGGCAGCTTGGCTTGATGTTATTCTCCAAAGATAGCAGCAGTAGTGGTCCTGCTTATTCCCTTAACTGAAGATCTTGCAGATGGAATCAGAGTCCTCCTGGTTGCAAATCATATTTAAATGCTGACAATGACTTAGGGGATTCTCTTATATAAAACGTCACTTGGATTTGTTTTTTTCTGCTTGTATTTCTTTGTGTATTAGCTAAGTTCCTGTTGCTTTCTGTTAGACTAGAATGAATAACAGAAATTTTGATTGACTTCTCAAATGAAGAAAAGACACCCCATTTAAATTTAATGTGATAACTTCTTAATTATACATTCTCTTTTACAATAAAATACTTAGCAAGCAAAAGGTATTAATTAACAGTTACGTTAATTACAGCTAAATTATCTTTCAATTACATTTCTATGGAGAACTATTCTAATCCCCACTGATACTTTGTTTATGCTGAAAATTAATGAGATTTTCTTTCCCCCATAACCAGAAAGACAGGCAAAAATTCTCATTATCATTGCCTGGGGCCTCTCTTTCTTGTTTTCAATTCCCAATCTCATCATCTTTGGGAAACGTCAACTATCCAATGGAGAAGTACAGTGTTGGGCTGACTGGCCAGATGATTCTTACTGGATTCCTTACATGACTACAGTTGCCTTTCTGGTATATTTTATTCCTCTGATTATTATCAGGTAAGACTATTATGCAGATAACTCTCAGACATACTACTCCAGGCATGGATTTTATATATCTACGGAAGATTTACATTCATTTTAATAAGGGATCAGTTCATGAGAAAAGAATTAATAGTGCCCATTCTTACTCTCTCTAACTGAAATAAACAACTGCAGGCAAAAATACATATAAATATTTGTACTCTTTGATTTTTTTTCCTGACAAGTTTGTATGAACAGGCCTCAAGAAAACTTGAATGGGATCAAATTGGCAAAAACACATAACTGCTCAAATGAATTCTTGCAGGGATTGGAAAATATATGCAGAGAAATTAATGCAATGGTATAAAGTCCTCGAACCGTGGGATAAGTATAAAACAGCTGTTTATTGTTGAAACAATAAAACAATAAAAGCAACTATTTATAAAACCTAAAAATCGACTGTCTTAGCTTAGAAATTAATGTAAACAGAGAAGGGATTTTGAAATGAATTCTATGCATGCAAAGCAAATACAGGCTGGAAATAGACTGGGTGTAGTTTTATCTCACCGCAGCTATGCTAGAAGAGACGGCACCCAAAAAACCCTTACAGTCTTACAGTGTTCTCCAAGCTTCAGCATTCTAAGAAAAGTTAGATTAAAGCAAGGAAACACTCTTTTCTTTTCTTTCTTTTCTCTTCTCTGATGGGTAAGAGTGGCTATCTTCAAATATTTCTCCAATTTCAGGAATTATGCCAAAGCTAAATCTTCCTTCCTTCCTTCCTTCCTTCCTTCCTTCCTTCCTTCCTTCCTTCCTTCCTTCCTTCCTTCCTTCCTTCCTTCCTTCCTTCCTTCCTTCCTTCCTTCCTGTTATGTATTAAGTATAATCTTAATGCATTATGATACTAACGAACCTCCAACTGTTTTGGAGGGAAGTTCAAAAATTCAAGTTTAGGCAGGAGCGAGCTAACGTTGTGATTGGCTGACGCCCTAGAGGCGGAAAGTATAAATTGCAAGCATTTTGCTGGTTTTAAGCAGTTGTGTTCTGAGTTAATAAATACTGTTGTGCCATGCTGGTCTGGTTATTGCCTACGAAATAGTGGCGATGAAGGTGGGATTCTGCAGAGGAGAGAGCTGTTGCTAGCCAAGAGACTGAAGTCACTGGGTGATAGGCTGGGTAAAGAGCCCTGGCAAGCCTAGTTCTCACCCCCGCCTACCAGTAAGCCACACTGGAGGCATGCTGAAGTCAGTCAACAATATTCCATTGGAATCAGAAGCAGCTTTGAAGCAGATGGGAAAATATGATGCTGTAACAGTTCAAATGATAAATATTTCATATGTGCTCCTGCATATTCCAAGATATTTCTGTTAAAGGACTTGCATAGAAATACCTTGGAATATGCATTTCTTGTCCTATCATCCGCAAACAGGATGTCATCAAAATGCAAAACATTTACCTTCATTAAGCTATAAAGGACAAAAACAGGTAGTTATTGACCTACAACCACAATTGGGACCAAAATTTCCCTTGCTAAGCAAGGCAGTTGTTAAGTGAGTCATACTTGATTTTACTACCTTTTTGCCACAGTTGTTAAATGAATCTCTGCAGTCATTAAATGAATTGTGATTATTAAGCAAACCCGATTAACTTTCCTTGTAAGGGGCTAGCTGGGAAGATTGCAAATGGAAATCACATGATCCAGGGACCCTGTCATAAATAAACTTAGTGATTGCTGGTTATTTAAATTTTGCCTGAATTTTGATCAATTGACTGTGGGGATGCTGTAATGTATGTGTGAAGATTGGCCATAAATCACTTTTTTCAGTGCCATTGTAACGTTGAACAATCACTAAAGGAATGGTTGTAAATTGAGGAATATCTGTAAGCATTTTAGACAGAATGTCATGATAGGATTCCAGCGCTATGATATACTGTGATACCTGAAAAGAAAGCAAAAGGCAAAGAAATGCAAAATATAATAACATCTAGTTTTACAATACAGAGAAAAACAATCCATACATCTTCATAATCTAGAAAAGGGCAATGGACTTATTATAAATTTCCAATATAAAGTACATGTCATAGAGTAAGATAATTGGATTTAATGAACTATTCAGGCAAAGTCCAATATACATGTTTTCTTGAAATAGAAAATTGAAAATCATTAAAGTTTTTCCTATTATATATGAAGGGTTGACCCTAGAAGTACATTTGAAATAGATTGATTGAAATTGGTAGTTCTTAAATTAATCAGGAATATGTTCCCATTTATTTAATAAATCTCTAACTACAATAGAACTTAGTATCAAAACTATAATACACACAACATTGATGAAATTGCAGTAATAACTACAATTCTTGAGTTTTATACAAAGCTAATAATTTGTTTTTTGTTCCTCTTCTAGTGTTATTTATTTCATTGTGATTCGGACAATATGGGTTAAGAGTAAAGCCCATGCTGTAATTGTATCTAATTGTTCTGGTAAGTAATTGGGAGCAATTGAAACTTATGGCATTAAAATCAGACATTAATTCACCAGTAAGGAGGCAGATTGTATGTAGACCCAAACAATTTTTATTCAGGTTCCAACATTTCCTTTTTAAGGAAGATTGTTGATAAGGTGGTCAATTACAAAGGACCTTGAAAGAAACTGATTATATGCAGGCTTTTCAGTAACATTTCAGATCTGGATGTAATATGGAGATGACATTGAGCTATGGGGAAACTGGAATGGGGATAATTTAGCCCAGTGATGGCGAACCTTTTAGAGACCGAGTGGCCAAACCACAACTCAAAACCCACTTATTTATCGCAAAGTGCCAGGGGCCCATCAGCATTGTGGTGCCCTCAGGGGGGGCAGGGAGGCACCTCTGAGTGCCGCCTCTGGCATGCAAAAACCAGGGGCGCAAAAAGGGCCACCGTGCTGCAAGGCGCAAAAACGGCCGCCACCGTGCCATGGCGTGCAGATACAAGGCGCTGCATCATGCAAGAATGGGGCAGGGCTAGTGAGTATCATGCAGGCACTAGCCCTGCCTCATTTGCAGCGTGTGCATGTTTGTGGCCCCGTGCACGCACACATGTAAAATGCTTCCCCCTCCCTTTTCTTCCAGTCCACCAATCGACAATGGTTGGTGACCTCTACTCTACCACTTCTGCTCGAGCTTGCTAGTCAGCCATTTCGCCTGCTTTGTGCTGGGCGGGGCTCCTGCTCCGGGCAGTGGTGATGGCCTGATGGACCTGCTGCTAGCGGTGGTGGCTCGTGTGCCAACAGAGAGGGCTCTGAGTGCCGCCTCTGGCACGCGTGCCATAGGTTCGCCACCACTGATCTAGCCCCTCCTTGCTTTCAAATACTTTCAGCAATAGTACCCTTCTGGGCTAGTTGCAGGGAATGGGAGGCACAATATTGTAATTCTTTTTCTTTCTATTAGTGTTGCTTGGAGGAGAGAGGTTGAGCCTAAAACCTCTGATCTGTGGGTGCTTCAGAATGTAATATTCTCTCTCTTCCCATTAAACTTCTAATGAGGCCACTAGGGGAATTATTTATTGGTTGGAGTCAAGCATCATTAGCATACTCAGTATGTTTCTGATATTGAATTATTCATCCTGAACCTAGCTGACCAAGCAATGTTAAGTTTTGTCTCAGTGCCTGGACAATGTTGAGACTTCATGAGAAAAACAGGCTCAAAATTGCAAAATTTTGCAAAATAGCAAAACTGAGTGGCTATGAATCCCTCTCTCCTCCTCCCCCTCCTTGGTTCTGAATAAGATATGCTCTGCTCTACTCAAGACTACTGCACAATCTGGAGGGCTTGCTCTGGCCAGGAATATCTTTGCACAGATTTAGGCTGTGCCTGAATTAAAAGCCTTACTCCTGGTCACTATGTTTTGGTCCCTTTGCAAGCAGACTATTGCAATGTGTGCAACAGTGGGGCTGCATTTGAAGATCAGTCAGAAGCTACAACTGGTCCAGAATGTAGCAGCATGAGTGGTGATTGACAAAACCTGCTATGCTATGCCCACATTGTAGCACCAGCTACATAAAACAATGCATAATAACTATTTAGCCATACTATTTTTTTAGTCCAAATATTTAAAAGTTGGCTATTTCTTTTGCCACTTATTTTTTAAAATGAAAAAAATATGAAGAAAATTTCAACTTTTTATTTTAAATATGAACTTTAATTTCAAAATTCAGAATTGCTATATTTGTTGGTATGTCATGATTGATTGTCATGTTAAAAACTACTGCTAAAAAGATATGCACAATTTTTCTTGAGCCAAAAGACACACTCCAAGAATTTAGGCAGGATAAGAAAAAATTGCAATAGATGCATAGGATTATTTCCATATATTTCATAATTCTTACCTTCTGTTTTATTAAGAATAATGAAAAGATTCAGAGTTGAAGTTTAGTACATCTGTAGTACATAGTTGGTGGAAGTTGTGTAACAACATAATACTAGACACTTGCAGCAATATATATTTAATTTAGAATCTCAATTACAAAATCAAAATTGATAAATTATATTTTGTTGAGTTTCACAAGAGAGGCAACAGCAATTTCTCATTTAGAAGTATTTTTAAGATTAGAAAGCAGTAAATTTGGGGCTAAATAAATTTCATCTGTGTACTGATCTGGAATTTAATTAAACTGCAGATGTAAGAAATGGTTCCCCATTCCCACTGTGCCTATATAATATGTTTTTTTTGGGGGGGGGATCTTTTTTTCTGCAGATGGTAAATTCTGTGCAAGCTACACCCATCGAGGTCTTATATCAAAAGCAAAAATCAAGGCTATCAAATACAGTGTCGTAGTTATTCTTGGTAAGTGGTAACATGTGCCAGTTGATTAAACATTGGTAAAGATTTGTTTTGGTTGCAGCCAAAAAAAGGCATCACTTTTTATTGATCCCATGTGAGTGCAACTTCTCTTCAGACCATCTGCTGAATATGTGGATATACTGTAGTATTGCACCAGCCTGTACTACTGATTTGGAGTATCTTATATTTGTATGTACTGCATCTTTATTTAGACCCATGCCTTTACAACAGCAACTTATTTACTTCCTTTCTGATTAAAATGTAAAACAGTGCAGTTATTAAAAAGCAAGAGGGGGATTTGGAGATGAAAATCTATCATTGTCCTTGTCAGTCTGCACAGCTAACCCTTTTCATAGGAAAACCTTCAAAAGACAGGAGATAATACAAATTTTTTTAATCTTAATCCTTTGCCATGAGTCCAGAAGGAAACCAGAACTTTTAATTGGTTTTCACTGCTTGCAAGCAGAGAGTGTGATTGTTTTTATACAAAAGAATGCAGGAAAAATAATGCATTTTAAATTTTCTGAATTATTGCTTTGCCAAGATAAGCCCAGTATGAAACTGCATTTGATGGAAGTACCTTCACCAAAGCTCTCCTAGTAACCCAATTGAGCTGCATTGTATGAAGTTCCTTCAAATCATACACAATTTGTGATTATTAGGTGCTATTAACCGTTTCCTAAGAATTATTGATGGCAAATATAGCTAATGGTCTTGTGCTTCAGTCATAAAAAGAGCACCAAGTATTCTTGTCCCCTGCTCTTCTCACCAGTCAGACCTGATTTTGGTGTTATCTGTATTATATTTAATTTCTTTTTTTCCCATACTCACTAGTTGCATATAGAATCAGAAAACCCAGTCCTCACTTATCTGTTAAGAATAGCAGTAGCATTTAGACTTATATATCACCACATAGCGCCTTACAGCATTCTCTGGATGGTTTATAACGTAGAAGCACTATTTGCATATTGGCCCCAACAATCTGGTTCTCATTTTCCGACCTTGGAAGGAATTGCCACAAGGGCAGTTTACCTGCAATACTGCTGTGTCACCAGAAACTCAATCTTACACTTATATTCAGTAATTTACCAAAAAATATTTAATTAGACAATCCATGACTTTCCTGCCTGCCTGCCTCACAGAACATCTTACTGCCTTCACTGGAAAAGACAGGATACATTCAGACATCTTTCTGCCTTGAAAATAGTCCATGCTGAACTGTTTTAACGGCATTTTGTATAATGTCATAAACTATTTCACTATAATTTTATGTCATAAAATGTTTTATAAAATTTGTCCTGAATTTTGGATATTTTTTTCTAAGTTATCCCATTCAGGTACTTTGATTTAAAATTTTGCCCTTTGATGCCTTGTTTTGTCCAATTAAAAATTATGGGGATGAGAATATTAGTAGCATATATAGCTGAAATTAAAAGATTTCTTCAAAACACTTTCCTCTCGTTTTTCTTTCATATATGCTACACCTAGGAACTAAAAGGGGAGAAGTCCACAACTAATTTGTATGATTTTTTTTTTCTCTTAGCTGCATTTTAATATTTATTTGCTATAGTTATCTATCACAGGTAAGCTAACAAAATACCTGGCTTGGAGTTGAGAATCATATTAATCTCATAATTATTAACCCAGAGTACATATTAAAAAATACTCCCTACCATTTAATAATGATTTTATTAAATGTGCATTTGTGCTTTATGTGATTATTATTAATGTTACTGGATGTTCTGTTTGCAGAGATTACTTCTGAGAGATGAATATGAAGGGGCTAAAGTATTCTGTGTTGCACATTATTTTCTTAGACGTTTCTTTGCTAACAGGATCTTCAATTGAGGTTGTTATATTTGCACACTTTCTGTTGTCCACAAATCTCCAGAAGATTGCTACTAATACAAGTAATCCTCCTTTGCCACTATATTCTGGCAAAATGGATACCAAGCAAATCACAAGAAAGACGCTGTAAAGCTCACTGATTGCTCCACCTTATTTAGATAAACTTCTCTTATGCAGAAATATCACCTCACTATAATGTGCATTGTCAGGCACAGAAATTTGGGCATAAGTGGATAAGTGGATACGTTGATTGGAATTTTTTTCTACCATTTATTACCGTCATATTTTTGAATGATTGCTATCTGAAGTAATTGCTAAATGAGGACTCCTAGTAACCAGAGCTTATGCTGAAATCATTAAGAATGGCCACATCTCACGCTGAAAAGAACCCCCATCATTTTTTTTCCAACTTTAATGCTCAAGAAGTTGTTGATGAGAGATCTGAGCAAAATGGTATTGGCAGCTCTTATAATATAGAACCTTTTTCTTATCAATTTATTCCAGCATTTGTGCTCTGCTGGAGTCCTTATTTTCTCTTTGATATTCTGGATAACTTCAGCATCCTTCCAGAAACTCAAGAACGCTTCTATGCAGCGGTGATTATTCAGAACCTGCCAGCTTTAAACAGCGCTGTCAACCCCATTATCTACTGCATTTTCAGTGATACCCTTTCCCATGCTTTCAGGTAATTTTTTTTGGCCTTTTTTCCCCTCATAGCATTTTCATGAGAAAATATTCCTCAGATAAGAGTTAGCTGCACATTATACCCACCAGTTTAGAACTTCCCATTTTGAAAACTTGTCCAACACATGCATTGTAAGTCCTCTACTTACAATAATTTGTTTATGGACCTTTTGAAATTACAATGGCACTGAAAAAAGTGACATGACTTTTAAATACTCTAAATTAGTTTAGATTAGTTTGATTCAGTCTTTAGTTTAGATAAACTACATAACAGATACATATTCATGACTATTATTTGCCCTATCTGCATTTATACAAATACCAAATGAGATAGCTTATATTATAACCATTGCAACATAACTATGGTCACGTGATCAAAATTCAGATGGTTGGCAATTGGCTCATATTAATGATGGTTGCAGTGCCCTGGGATCATGTGATCAGTTTTTGCGACCTTCTGACAAGCAAAGTCAATGGGGAAGCCAGATTCACTTAACAACCATGTTACTAACTTACCAAGTGCAGTGATTCACTTAACAAACGTGGCAAGAAAAGTCATAAAATGGGGCAAAAGACACTTCACAATTGTCTTGCTTAGCAAAAGAAATTTTGGGCTCAATTGTGGTCATAAGTCGAGGGTTACTTATAAAAGACAATAGCAGAAAAAAACCAGGAAAGAATCAAGAAAGAAATACGCTTCATTTTTTGCATAATTGGTTGATATATACAGGCATAATATAAGATAAAGCAAATAATCATTATGAACATTTATCTATTGTGTGGTTTATCTAAAGACTAAACTGAAAACTAAACTAATCTAAACTAATTTTGACTCATCTAAACTAAAGACTCTAACATCACATGGGACAACACAGAAGTATTTGCTCAAGGCCGAAAATGCTAGAAATCCCTTGTTGCCCAATATACTACATAGCATATGTAGAGAATCTAATGCTAATGCTAATGTAGGTTCATCTAGACTTAAGAATTAGTAAAATAATTACCTCTTTGTCTATATAGTTGGTTTATAGTAGAATTCTATGCATGTCTATTCAGATAAGTTCAGTGAAAACCTAATTCCATAAAAGTTTGAGTAAGTTTCCAATCTTAAAATCTTTTATTACTAGCAATTTCCCAGTCCCTAGTAAGTTAGAGAAATTTCCCAGGAAATTGTCCCTGTCTAGTGATTATGGAGGTTTCTCTTTAACTGGCAACTACGGATCAATTGTGGGCTCTTGATTTGTTATTATTTTAATAGAAATTAGTGACCTTGCTGACTTTGGCTAGGAATTGGATGGAACCTGATTTTTGCAAACACCACTGGGAACATGTTAGTGATATTCTCAAACTATGAAAGGATATCAAAGCCTCTGCAGTGATTCTGGATTTTGGATGAAAGCTTGTCACTGTCACTATATCCTGATTGATACTTTGGATCAAGCAGGCATAATATCCTATATAAATGTAAACAGCAGACATAAATTTGGATTATGTGGTATAACAGTTAAGATTTTGAACTAGAACGAGGAGGATATCCAGGTGAGAACCCCATTTAACAGTAGAGAAGCTCACAGTTGATTTGCCAATCAACTTTATAAATATATAAAGCTATAAGAATCAAGCAATGGAAGATCCCAACACATGTATATTATTATATGATTCTAAAGCAAGATGGATTATTATTTTTATTGAGGGGCAGAGATTACTATTGCTAGTGCTGTTTCTATTGTTATTGTTATTTTCAGTCTCCAATGGCCTCTAAGGTTTCAGCCACTGTGATGGGTGGAGTCAAAATGTTCAAATCTTTTATTTCCAGTGTTGAGGGAAAACATTCATTAAGTTTCATATGTTAAACGTATAGTTTCAAAATTAAGGTTAGAACTCTCTTGAAGGGAATGTCCTCAGATTCAGATTCTGCTTTGAATTCTTTAACCATCCAGACAAACATGCAGACAACGGTCAAATTGATAGGTACTATCGTAAGATAAAGCAAAAGATGGATGCTTCCCAAGTAGATATCTCTCTCTATTGGACACATATTAAAGCATCGAGTGCTATAGCCTATCAGTGACTGAAAAAAATATTTTTTTCCTGGCACTGGGTGAAAAAGACTTTGTCAAAGGCCCGGCATACCAAAGTACTGTATATAGCTAACAAATTTATATGTTTGATCACTGATTATGTGTCTGTGTATCTCTGTCTATGTATACAACAATAGGGCCCAAAAGGTATTCACAATATGTTTTATTAATTCTGTTTTTTTCAGAGAAAGTGTTACTATAATTAGAACTGTTCAAAGATCATGAGTCAAATGAGGAAGTGTTTAGAAGTAAATGGCAGCCATTTCAAATGTTTAATGTATGTATAAATTATGTATTAGGACTGACTTTTGGTTTGATAAATAGCAATAGTACTTAGATTTATATACTTCACAGTGCTTTCCAGCCCTCTCTAAGGGGTTTACAGAGTCAGCAAACTGCCCCCAACAATCTGGATCCCCATTTTACTAACCTTGGAAGGATGGAAGGCTGAGTCAACCTTGAGCCACTCAGAATCGAACTACTGGAGTGAGCAGTGAATTAGAAGCTAGATAGATAGATAAACTTTGTTTATAAGTATGTATACACACATACAGAGAGACAGGTTGCATGCACTTGCAGGCATGTGTGTGAAACAATAGCCTACCGTCATTACTTTGTGCACTACATTAACTTCAGTATTCTTTTCCAGGCAAAGAAGATCAAGTAATTTGGGGACTTTCAGAGACAGAACAGAAGGACTGGAAATGCAGGTTGTATCCAAACCAGAATATATATGACCACAAAGATCAGAATGATTTTGAAAGCAAAAATTTAGACCCTCATAAAATTATGTATTCTGGGGAGTATAAATTGGAAAAATAATTCACCTTTTGGCCATCATAAATTCTAGCCAGATGTCAACTCACAATACATTAATTAGAAAATGCATATTATTATATATGCAACATATTTCTGTGTAAATAGCTTTTATCCCTGTGTAACAACTTTCCTTTTCATATTTTTATCTAATATCATTAACCGCCGCTGCTTTCCCCCTAGGACGGAGCTGCTGCTCATACCCAGTGGCGAAGGTGGAGTTTGGGAGGCGGCAGCAGCAGGGCGTAGCCCAGCAGCAGCAGCAAAGCTCATCCTCCCCACTCAAGTGGCCACCAGCGGCTCCTCGGCTCCATCCCAGTTGAAGAAAGTGGAGGCGCAGCAGCAGATTGCTCTCAATAAGGCGGGCGCACACGAGGGAGCAATGCACCCGGCTCTTAGTGTTTGAGAGCAATCCTGCTGCTGTGCCTCTGCTTTCAACTTGGAGGGGAGGGGGAGGATTTTCGCTGCCAGACTCTTTAGCTTTTTAAAAGTTTACTTGATGCAGAATGCATATCCTTCCCTTTCTGCATCAAGTTAAACAGTCTGGTAGCGAAAATCCAATAGCGGGGAAAAAATCCCAGTCTCATGCAATGTGGAATCTGCACCTCCTACCTGCCCCTTTCCCCCGTGCCTTAGGCCAGCGCCAGCAGCTTGTGCAGGTCCATTAGGCTGCCGCCGCCACTCAGAGGCCTGGCCTGCCCAGCACAACGGCCGGCTAGCAAGCCCCCATAGAGGTGGTAGAGCACGCCCACGCCCAGCAAGCCAAAGGCCACCCCGAGTGGGGAAAGCCGGATCCCCATTGGCGCCATGGCTCCCCAGTCCCAGCCAGGATTACATGCCTCCTCCCCACGTCTCTGCTGGGCCTGGGTGGTCATGATGCCAATGGGGATCTGGCTTTCCCCGCTTGGGGTGGCCTTTTGCCTGCTGGGCATGGGCGTGCACCTCTGCGCGGGGCTTGCTAGCTGGCTGCTTCGTCTCCTTTGGGTGGGGCTGCCCCCCACCCCCTGCATGGATCGCCCTGCCACTGCCATTTCCTCCCCACACACGGATCGCCTTGCCACCGCCGCCGTTTCCCCCCCCACTCCCCTCAAGGATTGCCCTGCCACCGTTTCCCACCCCAGCCCCTGCACGGATCGCCATGCCCAAACTTTCCACGTAGCCTTCCCCTCCTCCACCCCCCCATAAATCTTAAGAAGGGCTTTCGATCATCTTGCACATTTTACTCACCACCTAAACTCCGCAATTCTCACCCCTGCAGAGTTTTGCTGCAGGAGATGGGAGTCGCTCCGTGCAGAAAGGAAGGAGCTCCTCTCCCAAGCTGGAGGGCTAACTTTGCCTGCCCCCAACTCAGAGGTTCCCCTTCCAATGTGCGCTTAATTCGGCCCCCTGAGAGAAGCCGGGCCTCCCCTTCCCCAGCTGCCCATGCCAAAGCACCCCTTAGCTAAGGGGAGACAGGAAGGCAGAGGGGAGCAGCCAGTCTTGGGAAGGCACCACAAATGTGCGAAGATAACTCAGCGCTTTGCTGAGTTTTGTCCCGTTGCCGCACTAAAACCTGGGGAGCGCCGAAACTCATTTGCATGTCTGGGACACTGGAGTTTCCCAGGGTAGCTGTGCCACTGGGCTTCCCAGTGGCCAGCAGAAGGGAGATCATGGCAAGAACAATCTTTTTCCCCATTCCCTCCCTGGCCCTTGAGCTTGTCTCAACACCTCTTTCTCTGCACCGCTTCTGGCTTCTTACCTCTCCCTGCCCAGTTCTTGCAGCTGCTCCGATTCCGGTGCAGAGAAAGAGAGCAAAAGAGCGGTGCACATGAGAGTGGGAGGGGAGCAACCCGTCCCCGCGACCCTCTGGGGCGATGGTGCGCATGCCCACAGGGATGGCTCTGCATGCCACCTGTGGCACACGTGCCATAGTTTGCCACCACAAGTCCTCTTTCAAGTTTTCAATGCTACACCTAATAAATAACTCTATCCATTTTGCTCCTGCTCTTATCTTTCCATATACTTTCCCCACCATTATAGATTTTTCTAGAAAGTTATATCTTTAAGGGGATTTACCCTCTTACAGAACAGGTAGCTATTAGAAGATGGTCACTAATAAGGTCCTGGTTCATACCCCGTTCTCCACATCTGATCAATTAGGTTTTTACACTGAAGTCTTGCACAAATATTCTGAATTGGTTCTGTCCATTATTCGAACTCATAACCCTAATTGGGCAGACCTCCAACCTACGCTGGATGTCTTTTTAACAATAGAAAAAAAGTGTCTGTTAGGGAATACTGCTAAAAAATTAGCTGAAGAAAGGAAGGTCCTTTGTCCTGAAATTGACCCTAGATAGGTCATTGATACTCATGAAAGCAGAGACTATGAATATTTAAAAGGTTTCCAAGACATTATTGTCACTGCATTGCAGACTGCGATCCCTAAATAGAAAAACTTGGGCAAAATTTATGATGTTCATCAGTTGCCATCTGAAAGCCTTCCTTGAGAGCCTCTACCAAGCCTTCCGGAAGTAGAGTGATTTGGACCCAGAAGCTTCAGAAATCTCCCACCCGGTGAACATGCCTTTATTGGGCAGAGTGCCCCAGATATTAGATGCAAATTACAGAAGATGGAGGGGACTTCAGTTGACACAATAGGAAAATTGTTGGAAGTAGCTTATAAGGCCTACATAGCACGACCAGAAGTGACAGCCAGGGGGGTTAAAAAAAGATGAAAAATGGAGCATTGTATTGTTGGCTGAAGCTCTACAATGGGCACCCCTAGTGGGAGGGGGAAGAAGTGGGACTTGCGGAAGAGGATGGCGAGGAGTGGTAGGGTCCCCTTAGGAAAGAAATGGGACAATGCCACCCAGATTCCAGGCACCCCCAGACTGGCCACTGCAGTCTTTTGCCCTAAGACAGGACAGTGTCGTATATGTAAGACATTTGGCCACTAGAGCAGGGAATGTCCTTTATGTTCCCTCCCTAACCATCCTATAGGGTGCGCTGCTCCACAACCACACTCCAGATACTAGGGGGGGTGTCAGGGGCTGGGAGGGCCTTTGTCTCCCTGCCCTTATGGATGTTTTTCCCTCTGCACCAATGGTGGGATTCAGCCAGTTTGCACCAGTTCAGCAGAACCGGTAGCTAATTTTTTGTTGCCCAGGCCCAGAACGGACTTCTGGAAGTAACATCCATACAGAGGATCAGTTGTTCACATATTTGAATCCCACCACTGCTCTGCACCCCTGGTATACAGTAGTTCAAAGTTGGAGGAAAAACCACACACTTTTTGATTGATATGGGGCATCACATTCAGTATTAAATAAGCCTCTTGGAAACCTTCACAAATCTTTCAGGTCATTGGAGCCAGTGGCCAATCTATGTCAGCTGCAATACTCGACCCTTTGGAATGCTCTATGGGTGATACTTACCTTACTCATCAATTTCTTTACCTTCCAGACTGCCCTATGCCTCTTTTAAGGTGTGATTTGCTTACTAAGCTACAAGCAACCATCTCCTTCCAAGGAGCCCAGGTTGAATTGTCAGCTCCCCCTGAACAAGCCTTGCACATCCTGACTCTCCAGCTCTCCTAGCCTGAGGATACATGAGTGCCTCAGTCTGTTAGATTGTTTTGTTGATCCCAATGTATGGTATTCAGGGTCCCCGGCCGGGCTATTAACGCAGTTCTGGTGGAAGTAGCCTTGCACCCTGATGCGCTGCCAATTTCCATTCATCAGTATCCAATGAGCCTGGAAACTTTACAGGGATTAGAGCCCCTTATTACTAATTTTCTTCCTTATGGATTTCTCAGAAAGATTGTCAGTTCTTATAATGCACCGATCAAAAAGCTGGACGGCTCTATCAGTTTCTGCCAGGACTTAAGGACCATTAATCAGATCACTGTGACACTGCATCAAATGGTACCTAACAGAAATCCTGTACTCTGATTTCTCAACTAGGTCCGCATCTTACCTGGTACACAGTCATTGAGCTAAAGGATGCTTTCTTTTGTGTCCCTTTGGCCCCTCTTAGCCAGCTACTCTTTGTTTTTCAGTGGCAGCATAGGCAACTTTGCTGGACTGTTCTACCCGAAGGATTCAAAAAATAGCCCTACTACATTTGGCGATGTCCTGACCACAGATCTAGTCACATGGCAACCTATGGAGGACACCACTACTGTGGTATTACAATATGTCGATGACTTGCTGGTAGCTGCCCCCACTGAAGGCAATTGCCTCTTGAATTCTGTTTCCTTGTTAAATTCTTTGTCATTGGGGCTATAAAGTTTCCCGTACTAAAGCCCAGCTTGTCTGACAAGAGGTTTGGTATTTAGGTTATATTCTATCACAAGGAACTAGAAAATTATCCCCGGAGAGGATCCAGGCTATGTGCTTCCTTTTTTTTATATTCAAATTTTTATTGATTTTCAAATAAACAAGTTACAAATATGGTATATATTAATAAACAAGAGAAAAACCCCATATTAAATATCTATTCTGAGATGCTCAGCAGCCCCCCGCCTGCATCCACCCTCTCTTTCACCCTTCCTTCCTACTTCCCTCCTCTCTCTTCTCCTCCTACCTACACCTCTCTCCTCCTTCCTCCTCTCAACTACCCTACACATCCCACCTCCTTCCTTTCCTCATCCTTCGGACGCAGTTTGGGGGTGCCAGCCGAGCATCTCATCTTCTTCAAATACATTATTTCACTATGACATTTTAATATACCAAAATTTACATTTACATCTTTGATCCCCTCCCCCCCCTGGACTTCCCAGAACCGAATACAGGGTTATGCACATGTCACCCCAGATCTAAATAAAACTACCCAAACATAATACAATCAAATATTAACATACTTTAACTCTAATAAAAAAAATACCAACTTGAGATAAATATAAAATATATATAATATAATAAATAAATAAAAACAATATAAAATCTACTCAAAAGCTATATAATATTTATTCACTTCATACTTTCTCTGAATATAATCTATCCATCTTCTCCAAACCAAAATAAAATTTTCTTGAGATTGATCTTTCAAATATACGGAAATCTTTGCCATTTCTGCAAAATACGACACCTTTAATCTCCAATCATCCATAGTAAGTAATACATTCTTCTTCCAATATTGAGCAACCAATAACCTTGCTGCCGTTATGCAATACAACGCCAAATTCATTTCTGTAGGATTTAAATTTTCCATAATACCCAATAAAAATAATTGCGGTGTAAATTTTATCTTTTTCTTAAAAATCTGTTGGATATTCCACCAAATCTTAATCCAAAAAGCCTTTACATCCCTACATGTCCACCAGATATGATAATAAGTTGCGTCTAAATTACCACATCTCCAACATTTAGGCTGTAAGTTAGGATACATGCAAGACAATTTTTGGGGATCCAAATGCCACCTATAAAACATTTTATAAAAATTTTCCCTTAAATTCTGCACTTGAGTAAATTTCACATTTCTTACCCAAATTATTTCCCATGTATCCAGCAAAATTGGTTCTTGAATGTTTTGAGCCCATTTAATCATACAATCTTTAACTAATTCTGTTTCAGAATCCAATTCTATTAAAACACTATNTACTTTGATCTTTAGTCTGCTTTATCAAATTCACATCCTCCAAAGTTAAACCAAGCTTTTGATCTATATGCCACCTATCTACCAATTGACAATATGAGAACCAGGAATGGAGAATATTATCTCGTTTCAAATCTTCCAATAATTTAAATTGCCAATCCTGTCCCCTCAAAATAAGTAAATCCTTATAAGAAATCCCCTCGTGATTCCTTGTATTGCATGTTCTGGAATTACCCATATTGGAATTTTAGAATTTAATTTATAATAATGCTTCTTCCAAACACGCAAAAGTGCAGTCCTTAAAATATGGGTCTTAAAAACTTGATCAACTTTCTTATCAAAAAATAAATAAGCATGCCAACCATAAAATAAATCCCAACCTTCAAGAACCAATATATCTCTATTAGTTAAATTAATCCAATCGCTTATCCAAGTTAAAGCCACCGCCTCATAATATAATTTTAAGTTCGGGACTTTAAGTCCCCCTCTTTCCCGTGCATCTTGCATAATTTTGAATTTAACCCTCGGCTTTTTGCCCTGCCAGATAAACCTATTGATACCTCTTTGCCATACCTCCAAATTAGAATCTTTTTTTAAAATAGGTATCATTTGAAACAAAAAAAGAAACTTTGGAAGAACATTCATTTTAACCACTGAAATTCTCCCCAACAATGATAACTGCAACTTTTTCCAATCATCTAAATCCTTTTGAATTTTTATCCATAACTTGTCATAATTGTTTTTATACAATTTAACATTAGAGGCAGTAATATAAACACCCAAATATTTCACCTTTTCCACTATTTCAAAACCAGTTAAATTAACTAAAGTCTCCTTATCTTTTTTAGTCATATTTTTGGATAATATTTTAGTCTTATTATTATTTACTTTAAATCCAGAAACTTTCCCATACTGTATCAAGATCTGTATCAAATCTCTTACTGATTCAATCGGCTGAGATAAGGTAAAAACCAAATCATCAGCAAAGGCTCTCAACCTATAATCATTCTTGTTTAAAATTATTCCTTTTATAATCGATGATTCACAAATTTTAATCAATAAAATCTCCAATGTCAAAACAAATAATAAAGGTGATAGTGGACATCCTTGCCTTGTACCTTTCTCAATTTTAAATGTATCTGTCAATCCCCCATTGACTACAATTTGTGCTGATTGTAATTGATAAATAGCCTTAAGGGCAGACAAAAAACTATCTCCAAAATTCATTCTCTCCACAACTCGCAATAAAAGTTGCCAGTCCAATTTATCAAATGCTTTTTTAGCATCCAAAAAGATAAAAGCCGCTGGAATTTGATTATTTTTGTCCAAATATTCAAGCAAATTCACAATTTGTCTAACATTATACTTCATATTTCTACCATTTATAAATACAGACTGATCAATAATCTCCAAGTCCTTCTATTTTCTTCAGTTGAAAGTTCCATCCATACAGGACTATGATCTGATAAAATCCTAGAGAAAATCTTCACTTTCTTAACCCTAGAAAGTAAGTCATTAGTTATTAAAAAAAAAATCAATTCTAGAGTGGGAATGGTGTCTGTCCGAAAAGAAAGTAAAATCTCTTTCACTTAAGTTCCGTTCTCTCCAAATATCTCTTAATTCCAAATCTTCTTGCAATGCAAAAAAAGTTTTAGGCAATTTAACTTGAGTCAACACTTTAGAAGAAGTCTTTTTATCTTTCATTGGATCTATAACTCCATTCCAATCTCCCATCATAATAACAGATTTATAATCCAAATGAGTTATTTTCTGATGCAACAGTCTGTAAAATTGTTTTTGCTGCTGTTGCTGATTTGGTGTATATAAGCCAACAATGAGACATTTCTTTCCATTCAATAACAATTCAAAAAGTACAAATCTTCCTTCTGGATCAAAGTCTATTAGTTTTGGCAGAAATTCTTTCTTAACATACAAAACCACACCTGCTTTTTTCTTCAGAGCTGGAGAAATAAAATGAAGTCCCAATTTAGAATTAATCAAATACTTTTGATCTTTCAAAGTAATGTGAGTTTCTTGCAAACATATAATGTCATTTTTAGGTTGTTTCAAATAGTAAAATATTTTCTTTCTTTTTTGTGGTGACTTCAAACCATTCACATTCAACATCATCAACTTAACCATCCTTTGGCTTGTGAAGCTTATGGAGCTATGTGCTTCCTTAAACCACCTGGCACTAGGCTCCAGCTTCAGAGTTTCTTGGGAATGGCAAGTTTCTGCTGTATCTAGATTCCAAACTTTGCTCTAATGGCTATGCCCTTGTATCAGGCCACCACAGGCTCAGAGAAATTGAATGGACCAAGGATTGCCAGGTGGCCTTTGATAACATTAAAACTGCTTTAATAAATGCTCCAGTCCTTGGCATTCCTGATGTCACTAAACTGTTCAGTCTGTTTGTGGCAGAAAGCAAAGGGGTTGCTGCTGGAGTCCTTACTCAGACCCTTGATACTTGGTATTGCCCAGTAGCCTATTTTTCCAAACAACTTGATCCTGTTGCTCAAGGGTGGCTGGCATAACTTCGGGCTGCTACGGCTCCTATTCTCCTATTGGAGGTTGCTGAACAATTACCTATTCTCCTATTGGAGGTTGCTGAACAACAACCTTTGGGGCTCCTATTACTGTGGAAACACCTCATTCCATCCAAGACTTCTTAGCATCCAAGGGCTTACAGCCTCTTGTCTGGAGTGGTATCAGATTGCACTCCTTGAAAACCCACACATTCGTATCAAATGTAATGGCAGGTTCAACCCAGCAACTTTTCTTCCCCAACTGGAACAGGATAGTGATCATGACTGTATGCAAACTATTGCAAAAGTGTTTTCTGGCCGGCGGATTTAACTGATCAGCCGCTAGGGGATGCAGATAGAGACCTGTATACAGATGGCAGCAGTTTTATGAGACAGGCTAGCTATGCTGTGACCACATTGGATCAGGTAGTGGAAGCAGTAGCTCTCCCTGCAGGTACCTCAGCTCAAAAAGCTGAATTCATTGCCTTGGAATTGTCAGATGGTACAGTTGTTAATATATTTACAGACAGTAAATTTGCTTTTAGTGTTATACATGTACATGGGGCCTTGTGGAAGGAGCGTGATTTGCTCACCATTCAAGGCACGCCCGTTAAATATGGACAGGACATTTTAAGGCTGCTGGATGCTGTTTTGCTCCTGCACAAGGTAGCTGTCATGCATGTGAGGGCGCATGGCAAGGATGATAGTAAACATGGAAAGGGAAATGTCTTGGCTAACCGCACAACAAAGTCTGCCACTTCAGGTCCCGTCCCCTTGGTATGTTGGTGCGCTTGTACCTTCACATTTGCCTGTGCCAGTTCCGACATATACTTCACAGGATAGGCACAGAGATTATCAAATGGATGCTGTTTATCATGGACATTGGCTGGAGAAGAATGGGAAACGCTTTCTCCCAGAACATGAATTATGGGTCCTCTTAAGAGAATTGCATGCCAGCACTCACTGGGGTTACAAGGCCATAGCTGAATTTCTTTTTTTTTCTTTAGAAATGTTTTATTGATTTTTTTTGCAATAACAATCCTTAGTGCCTAGTGTACAGCATGTTGTCTTGGTTCATATATTTTGAAAAAAAATCAATAGTAGTTAATTAACAGTCAATAATAATTAATTTTTGTAATTCCATAATTAGTATATTCATTAATAATATATTTCTTTGATCTTCCCTTCTCCCAATAATATTCTCCTTCTTGAACCTTAATCAAATATCATTCTTAATATTTTTAATGCATAAATATAAACATTTTTCATGTTTGTACAAATAGTAACGTCTACGTATGACATTTTTTCTTATCAACTTGTTGTTTTTATAAAAATCATCTTATTAGTTCACCATATATCCTATTTTCGTAATTTTTATTTAAACTTAATTTCCCCTTAATATTCAAACAATTCTTATCAGTTATAATTTACTCAATATTAACATCTAAATCAGGGCTTTTCAACCAGTGGTACGGGTACCACCTGTGGTACATTGGCACCTGGCAGGTGGTACGCGACCATCCTAGAAAAGTGGTAGTGGGGGAGGGGAATGAGCTGAACTGGTGGCAGCACCACACAAGCCTGAGCAAGAGATGGCTGGAGCTGCAGGGCTATCAGGGCTTAGCGGAAGCACCAGGATCAGTGCCACTTTCCAGCTGATCGGCGCTTCTTCGGGGCTGTCAGGGCTCAGTGAAAGCGTCAGGATCAGCGCCAGGCTCCAGCTGGAGCTCAGCGCTGATCCTGGTACTTCTGCTGAACCCTGAAGAAGCGCTGATCAGCTGGAATGTTGCAGCATCTCCAGGGTCTAGTGATTTACATTCAGATGCTTGGCAAATATGACAGTCACAGTGTCCCAGGGTCATGTGGAGTGACCAAAACCTGCTGCAACCACATAGCAGACGGGGGGAATAAAAACCAAACACCCCCCACCCCACCTCCGCTGCCAATCCTCAAAAGAAATGCTCACAACAATGAAAACCTCGGACAGGAGGAAGAGCGCCACTGGGTGGGCAGGCAGGTGTCTTGCTTAGCTGTGACATGGGGGGCACTTTTTTCAGTGCCATTGTAACTTCGAACAGTCACTAAGCGAACTGTTGTAAGTCGAGGACTACCTGTACTTTATCACTTTTTTCCTTTTTTTGGGGGTCATCAAGTTTTTGACACCTTGCTAGGCGACTGGTGGTACTCGGATGTTGCCATATCCTAAAAGTGGTACAATGGGTGAAAAGGTTGAAAAGTCCTGATCTAAATATCCAGATTTTCCATTTAGATACACCATCCCAATGTTTTCATGTTTCATACATTATAAAAATATTATACTGCTTATCTATCTTATGACATCTACCTATAACATCTTTTCTGATCAGTTTATATTTCACTTATATTTGTAAAAGTTAATCTTTTAAATCACTATATATCCTATTTACAAAGTTCTTATTTAAGCTTAATTTCCTCTCAGTATTTCAGTCATTCCTTAGTCCTAATTCTCTTCAACTTAATTTACCTTTAAATTTCAAACTTTTCATTCACATACATCATCCCAATATTTTTACATTTTATATATTATGAAAAATACTATATTACTTATATCTCTTATCCCTCTTATTGTAAGACCTCATATAATACTCCATCTGGTAGGGTGAGTCAAATCTCTTGAATCTGTCTCTGGCCTTCTCCTTTGGTCAAGTAGCTTTCCAAGTTGATATATTTCGCTTGCCAGGAAATTCTTGTATTTTTTTAAGTATTGTTGGGAGTGAAGAAGACAGGACGCGTAGAATATGATTCATCAGTATTTTCTTGGTAATCTGGCAACTGAGGCGTCTGAAAACAGATGTTAAAGATGGTTTTTCACCATTTAGAGTTAAGCAGGAAACATCCATTATATTTTTTGTAAGTAGTCTTTATAAGTTTATCCAACCAATTAGCCGTTATCCAACCAATTAGCCTAAGCAGATATAAGTAAAGTTCAAAGTTTTCTGTCCAATGAGAAAGATATCCTTTCTATCCAGAGAGAGAAAAAGAACCATTACAGATTGTTTAGTAATCAAGATTTATAATCCAAAGTGTTCCATCATATCCGGCAATAGTATATGTATCTTCTACAGGAAAATAATTCCACAATACAGTTCTGGAAGTCAGTATTTTTGTTCATTGTTCAGACAGGCCAATTTAAAAATTATATTATTGTCTCTGCCACACAGATAAGCAGTCCCCAAGCCTGTTCCTTTTTCTCAGCTGCAAATCTCAAAAATCAGAGCTTCAAGGCTAGTCAAAGTCTAATAATAATAATAATAATAATAATAATAATAATAATAATAATGATAAAGTTGGAAGGGACCTCGGAGGTCATCTAGTCCAACCTCCTGCTCAGGCAGGAAACCCTATACCATTTCGGACAAATGGCTGTCCAGTTTCTTCTTAAAAACTTCCAGTGTTGGCGCATTCACCGCTTCTGGAGGCAGGTTGTTCCACTGGTTAATTGTTCTAACTCTGGGCTTCACGCCAGGTTATCTTTAGGCATAAATAAATTGTAGTGCCATAATTCAACACTAGCTGTCATCAACGCCATTTTTCAGTTTTTAAATCCAAAACTTATATTGTAAACTTTTCCAGCCTTTAAGTTTCTCCTTTCCCCCCCAGATAATTAATTTGCCGCTTTCCTGAGGGAATGGGATGGAAGTTCCCTTTCCCTTCTTCTCGGTGGGAGTGCTCTGGGCAGATTTTCAGGAAAAGGTCTAAAAATCATAAAGAGAGACTTAGGTCTCACCTAGTTTCACCCACGTTGCTGTAAGTTTGCTTGGTAGTGCTTGATGTCTTCCGTTGACAGCAGCTTCTGATTGGCTATGCGAATGTAGCCAGTCTTTCCCCTGTCAGTTTGGAGGGCTTCCTCAGATCAAACAGAAGGGCTGCCATCTCACCCTCCGTGATCAAATGGGGCAGCTTTCGATCCTTTCCAGGGTCCCCCAGCAGGGCGAAATGAAATGCGGAAGACAGAGCCTGTCTTCCTGCGTCTGCCTCGCCACAACGCGATAACCGGAAGCCATTTTCTGAATGTTTTTTGATTGTGGGTTTAGATTAGAGATGAGCTCATTTATGTCATCAAAGTTGTTTTTTATCTCCTTATGGTTTGAAGTTATTTTCATTTGTATCTGTTGTAGCATTACATACATTTCCTCCTGGAAAGTATTTGTCTTATCTTAAAATGTTGCTTCTGGAGGTCTTTGATATTCCAGGCTCAGTCCTTCAGGAGTAAGTATTAAATGTGGTTTTCTGTTATTTTTTGATAAGTATGCAATATCGATGTTATCACCCCCTTTCAAATAGTCCTTTATCAGTGCCATAATCTCTATAATTAACCTTATCAAACCAGCCAAACTCAGAATCCAAACAGCCCAATTTTGTATAGTTCTTATCTTTATATATAGTTTTTATAATCCACTGTATTTCCAATTGTCAAGGCATCAGTAAAATCAGTATTTTATAACAGTTCTTTTATTCAGGGGTCAGTTGTTAACCAGTCAAAATTGCAATTCAGTATATTTAGCCACCTTGAGTCCTTCCTGTAAATTCCCCCCTAAAATATTAGCCCAGAGTCAAAGTTTTCCTTTTTCTGTAAACAATTCTTGAATTTAGACAACAGTCAGAGTATTTCTTTTCCTTCAGACACTTTTTAATCTTATGGCTGGCCCAGTATATATTCTTTGTTCGTTCCCACCCAGTTGTCTTCTGAGAGTTATTAAAGTTCAAGGGAACAGATTATTCTTTGTTTCTGGGCATCTTGCCAATTTCTAAGTCAGTGTTATTAATGTTCTATGTTCTAATTCTCCACTAGGTATCAGTAGTTGTTTGTTTTCCAGCTTTTTCAGACAAAAAATATTATTACATATTATTATTTTTATAGTTTCATCAAAACCCCTTAAAGTATGATCTTAGCCATTTTTTAAATTTCTAGATTTATCCAGACTGTAGTATTTTAACTTTGATTTCAATATATTTCTTTCCCCCTTAAAGGTTAATTCACCATTTCCATCTATGAGGAAATGGGGGTGTAGTCCCCTCCCTTCACTTTTGGAGGTTTTCTTACTTGGGGGAATCTTTTCCAAGGACTTAGTTACAGAGTAGAGGAGAGAAGATCGATACTCTCACCAGTTCCAAGCTGTTTGCCATTGTTTTAGTTCGTGCTCTTGGACTTCGGCTGCAAGTAGCTTGGGCTAGACGCTGGTGTACAGCTACCCTTTCTCCTGTCGGGTTGGAGGGCTTCCCCTGGATCGAACGGAATGACCGCCGTCGTTCTGTGAACATTGGGACAGCCCTTTTTCTTTGTCGCCTCTTCAGGGCGACTTCAGACACATTTAGGATCCCCTGGCAGGACGGAACTCTGCAATTCTGTCGCCATGTGCTATGGCGCAAAACCCGGAAGCCAGCCATGGCTGAATTTCTTATAAAGGACTATATTTGTCCTGGAATCTATGACAAGGCCCTCACAACGATCAAGCAGTGTGTGATTTATCAACACAATAATCCTGTGAAAGCTATTACGTTTCTCTTGGGGAGGCTTAGGGCTGACCATGCTCCTGCTATTTTTTGGGAAGTTGAGTTTACTGCATTGCCAAGGAAACAGGGTTTTAGATACTTGCTAGTTTTAGTGGATGCTTTTTCTGGATGGATTGAGGCCTTTCCCTGCCATACTAACAGGGCATGCAAGGTGGTCAAGACCCTCCTAAAGGAAATTATTCCATGTTTTTCCTTCTCATACCAAGGCATTGGCTCTGACAATGGACCCCACTTTATCTCTAACATTACCCAGCAGGTGGCTCAGGCCCTAGGTATTGAATGGCAGCTTCATTCGGCCTACTGGTCCCAATCTTTGGCACTTGTAGAGAAGGCCAATGGCATTCTTAAACATTATCTTGTCAAGTGTACCCAGGAAATGCACCTCACTTGGGTTCAGGCACTACCCCTCGCTCTTTTGCATATGAGAACCGCCCCTAAGCAACCTCTTGGCCTTTGAGATCATGCATGGTCGACCCTTACTTTACCATTCTTTCTTATCCCCTCCCTGTTTTTGGAGACCAGGCCCTCAGGGAATACATGCACTTTCTTGCTAATAATGTTTTTTCCATTTCACAAGCTGTTCAGGCCCTCCATCATCCGGGATTGGATCATCCATTCCATCCCTTCCTTCCTGATGATTGGGTACTTGTCAAGTCCTGGACTGATTCTGGCCCTTTGGCTGGTTGCTGGAAAGACCCCTTCGTTCTTCTCACTACTCACATCACGGTCAAAGTTGCTGGGATTCGTACTTGGATTCATCATGCCCGCCTTCACTATTGTTCCCCACCACCCGATGCTGAGGACCCTCAAATTGCTTGGACTGTAGCCCCTGGTGTGAGGATGACTTTGGGCTGAAGCTTTTGTTTCAAGGACAATATTGGCCTGTATGCTGGGACATTTGGTCGCTGTGATATCTCTGCCCGCCAGGCTTCTTCTCGATCAGTTTTCTCTCATCGGCTCCCTACCTACTTTCTTTCTGCCTTGGTTGCCATCTTGTTCTTTCTTTTTGGTTTGTTCATTTCTTCTTTTCTGTTACTCCATGTTGTTTTTCTTTTCATACTCCATGTTTTTCTTCTGTGGAGCTTGATCTGCCCTTACGGGGGTGGGGATTATGAAAAGGGTGGTCAGGTTCTGGCCATGGTAAAGGTATGTGACATGACTCTGGGGACAGCATGGATTGGAATGGGTTAGGTTGTAATCATACACATTGCTGGGACCCCTCAAGCATGAACTCCCCTGTTGCTTTGCCACACCTGGCGCCCCCCATTATATCTTGGCAAGGATGGTCTCCTCTTACCCATGGTCAGGAGAGTCTGCACGCTGGCTAGGAAAATCCAAAAGCCCCTTCTCAAGTATCTCAACTTGGAAAGTTAGCTCTAGGATTTCAGTCAGATGTTCCCCAAAACACTGATGCTGGAATTAAAAAGGGTACTTTGAATGATAACGCCAAACGTAGTGCAGCATGTGACATGCTGACACCAGGTGAAAACAGACAACAAGATGGGGTCATAACATTTTCGGCTGACAATATACAAGCAGAACAGCCGGTTCCTCACTCTGATTCTGGGAAACCCAAGTTCGTGCCTGAAAAGTCCAAGGAGCTACAGACATCCTTCCCCATCTTTCCTAGTAAAATGGAAGAGCAAGATAGTCCCCAATTCCCCATTCCCTCTTTAGGAATTTGGGGCTCCAATACCCAGATTCAGAATGTGCAGACTTGGGTTAAGCTCTTGAATGTAACGGACTGTTGGATTTGCACCCACGTTCCCTCAACTGGCTCAATGGTCATGGAGACCACACCTCTGGGAGCCTCTATATTCAGCATGATCAATTAACAAGGGACTGGGCACTCCCTGTGTTTGGGGCAGGAAAACTGCGGATTGCTAAATTAGGGGCGGGTACACAGCACCCTGCAGCAGCTTTCCTTAGTTATTTCAATTCCTCTTCCAGATATAAGTTAGGAATCTATGCACCTTGCACAGTCACATGGAAGGTCAATTGTCATGTGGTATGGATGGCATAAATTCATAAGACTTTTGGTCTCGATCACAAAAACCCCTCTGCTCTTTGTAGTCTGTTTGCAATAATGGGATTTATGGCGTATATGTCTGGTGTCAGAGCTTATATGCCTGAAGGGTTAAAAGTCAAACAAGGCATTTATCTTGCTAACCACCCAGACTGGTGGTTCCTTTGTGGCCAGTTTGCCTACAAGCCTTTGCCAGCTTATTGGTCAGGCACATGCACCATAGGAATTATCTTTCCCTCAGTCTGTATCATCCAATATAACAATTGGAACTTCCGCATCTGCAATCAATGGGATGAGGACCACCTTGAGCATGAAGAACACATTGAATATCATCCTGTACCTCATGGCTTAGGAAATGCCATTCAATGAGCAACAATCCCAGCTATGAGGGTTAGTTTGAATTATAAATCTATTATAGAATTAGGTGTTTAACCACACTATAAAGGCATTTACAGAACTCAATAAAGAAAAAGGAAAAATAAGGGAAGTAGTGTTACAGAATTGCCAAGCATTAGATATGGTACTGACAGCAAAAGGAGGGGTGTGCTTTAGTTCACTCGCATTGCTACACTTTTATCACTGATTATCAAGTTAATATTAATCACACCATCCATCTCATGGAAGAGGGAATCGGGAATTGCCCTAAGGATCTGGAGATTTCCACTGGTGCTGTATGGGGAGTCTTCAGTTGTATATTTTCATTCCTTACCAGCTGGCTCCCAAGATGGGAATGGTTTAAGGAACTATTCATTGGTCTTCCCTTTGTGGTGTTCCTTTTTATCTTTTTCTGTTGTATCATTCACTGCTTGCCCCTAATTATCTTTGCCTGTCCTAAACATTGTGGCCCACATACTGCAGCTTATCCTGTGTCTGTCTGGTTTGAGGATCATACTTCTGCGCACTGCTCTAAGTATGAAAGGGAGATTATGTTAATCTGGAATCAGGGGAAATCTTAGAAAGCATAAATTGTGAATATGTGCAGATGGCCCTGCTATCTTTGGGTACTTGCAGAATCGTGGAAGGTCAGCAAGGAAAACACCCAATGTCCCAACTCACCCAAGAACATGCAGTGTCTTTAGGGAAACACCCAAAAGAAACATTGTTTTGCTATTTCTGCTTTCTCCTTTCTTATCTATGGTGTGCCAGCCTTTCTGGGTAAAGTCTTTATCTTATGTGTGTCAGCTTTGCTGGGTGGATTGCTTATGTAACCAAAAAGTATAAATATAGGGATTTCTTGTCATTCAGGACTTCTCTCTTTTAGAGGGGCCCGTCTTTGTTCAGCTGAATAAAATGTAAAGTTTAAAGGCAACTTCTGATTTCCTGTATTTCCTTATCAAGCAACACCTTAGATCCTGCACAACAATACATACATACATACATACATACATACATATTCTTACCCGCATTGGACCAGTGTGACAGATTATGGTCTATTCCTTTCACATGCCAACACAACCTTAGCCTTCATCCTCCGGAGGCCTAGGGCAATTACCAACAGCAGCAGGAAGATTTGCCCAAAGGCAGTTGGTGCTAAGAATTACCAGGTTAAATCAGGCTACCTTTGGACTTTGGACATAGGAACGGTCAACATTCGAACAATGAAAATAGATGCCTTGACTAGAATTGCTGATTGAACTCAACATTATGCATTGGGATATCACTGGATTATATGAAACACAACAAAAAAGTGAAAATTTAGTTGAACTTGATAAGACTGGGCATTTACTCTACACTAGAGGTACCAAAGATGGAAGATAGGGCAGAGTTGGTTTTCCCATCAACCAAAAGCTGAAACACTCCGTAGTAATATTTGAAAGTATATCAGACAGAGTAGCCCAATGCATAATTCAATTGAACAAATAATAAAAGCTTCAAATCATCTAAGCTTATGCACCAACAATAAGCTATAATGATGATGAGATTGAACAGTTTTACAATGAAGAAAAATGCCGATACAAAATACTAATGGGTGACTTTAATGCAAGAATAGGAAGAGCAGTACCTGGAGAAAAAGTGACTGGTCCATATGGAAGTGGTGAATGAGATAATAGAGGTGACAGACTAGTAGATTTTGCTGAAGGATAAGAACTTTATATCATAAACTCATTTTTCAAGAAAAATATTATCAGAAAATGAACATGGAAGAGTCCATCTGAGTAGGCAAGTGAAATTAACTACATCATGTCAAGTAATGAAACCATATTCTGCAATTGTACTTTCATAAATTGTTTTACTTTTGGAAATGACCATAGAATGGTACAAGTTAAAGTGAAAATAGTCTGTCAAAAAGAGTATGAAAATGATAAAGACATGACAAAAAACAAAGAGCTGTTAGAGGAGAACAGTGATTTTGAGATTAATGTCAAGTCGCTTTGCTCTATTGCAAGATTTGGAAGAGATGAATATTATGGACCAAAACAAACAAATAATCAAAAACATCTTTGAATCTGCTTCAACTATAACCACTGGAAAAACACTTGGTGCAGTCAAAAATCTCTTTAATTATTTTATAAATATTTTATAAAAATATTTATAAAAAAAAATCTCTGATGAAACTATTGTTAATGAAAAAACAATGAAGAATGAAGAATACTGGAAGTTTCACTAACAAACTGGAGTATATTGAACTTTGCAAGACCATAAGAAAACATATTCAAGAAGAAATGTGCTGGGTTGGGCGGGCAGTGGCCTTGAGCCCTGGGGAGGTGCGAGATGTGGTAGTTGCTATGCTGGGCAACCAGGCATGGCCCTTCAACAGAGCCATGGGTCAGCGCAAAGTAGTGCACTCACAAGGAGAAAAAAGTGGCCCTGGGGGGCAGTTGGGGGTGGGGCCTTCGCCTTCCCATTCTTTCAGGAGGCAGTGCCCTAGCTGGCTGGCATCAGTGCTGGACTGCCACTGCCACCCATTGCATTCTGCCTGGCCCTGCTCTGCACCCAGTACCTCAACTCCCTTTTTCAAAATTATAATTATCCCTGCTTAGATCTAATAATGACAAGTTTAATAACAAGCCGATCCGGCTTCACGTTATCAGATTGAGTGGGATGGGAGACACACGACTGGCCCATTGGATCACTTTGTCAGAGCAATGCTCAAAAGAACCTGCCTTTGAATTTCACCTGCTCTGAATTGGCACTAGCCAATAAAAGGAGATGGGGGATAGAGGATTCTCTGTGGATCCAACTATGGGAGGGGAAGAAGAACTGAAACCTCTGCTCTCCGTCAGAGAAAACTGGTAACTGGAGTGGCACAGGAGAAGGGAGAATTGAGACCCTATATTCCCACAAGAGATGCCCAACCTGAACAATCCATCAGTTAGTGGGAGGGCAAGCCTAATCAATACTGCATATTAACTCTCTGCCAAAGCAAGTTACTAATTAATGCATCTATGCATATACTGAAGCGCTCATTCCCCTGTCTGTCAATACCTACATGACATCCCTCCCTGTACACTAAGATATCCATTTTCTCTTTTTCCAACCAAGTCTCCATGCATCTGTTAGAAGGAAGTTGAACCCTGCCAACATAGGCAGTCCTTATGTATGGAAGAGGTCCATCCCCTCTTTGTCAGTAAAACTGACAGCAGCAATAGAGAAATAACATGCTACCTCAGCAAAAAAAGGCCAACTCTTACCTATGGGAAAGGTAG
The DNA here is from genome assembly GCF_001527695.2 of Protobothrops mucrosquamatus. Classification (NCBI taxonomy): domain Eukaryota; kingdom Metazoa; phylum Chordata; class Lepidosauria; order Squamata; family Viperidae; genus Protobothrops; species Protobothrops mucrosquamatus. The sequence goes on from NW_015386430.1 coordinate 2,361,988, forward strand.
CAGGCACAAAAATTGATGGCAATCAGCAACAGAACATATCATCCCAGCAAACAAGCTGACCCTTTATCTATGGGGAAGGTAGCACCAATATTAGTTACTAACAAACAACACTGTCCCAACAAAGAAGCTGGCTCTTATCTATTAAAAAGGCAGTGTTCACTATTAACTAAAGGGTGGACACAACTACAAAAACACAAAAATGCATTAAAAATGTACACGTACAATTAAAAAAACCTTTAAGCAACAGTTGGTGTTGCTATGCCCAAAGACATAAAAAAATCAGGAAGCAAACAAATTTAATACAGGAAAAAATTCAATGATAGGTGCAAGATAAGGAAAGAAACCACAAATCACCGGAATACAATTCTAAAAAACAGTTTCATAACTTCCAAAAATGCCCATAATAATGCATCAAACCAAAACTTTTATTCAAGTGCCCACAACAACTGTCGTAATTTCTAGTCTTGAATACAATAACACAACTGCCAAATTTAACAAACAATTAAAATACTATCTCTTTTTTCATACACACAAAAAAAACCCCAATGCACAATATCAGCTAAAATATCCCACCTTACCACACGTCGTTGATGAAGGGCAAAAGCCTGCAACAAAAGCGAGATGCAATAAGAAACCACAAGAGGCGTGACCTCACCAGGGGCGTGACCCCTATACCAATACAAGGAGCTGGCCTAGCCCCAGGACTTGCCAAACCCTCACCAGGTCCCAGCCACGGCCACAAGCCCAACTGTTTTGCCAGTGAGGACAGCCCTTTACCACACGCTTTGTCCTCATTCCGGGCACGACCCTTCCCTTACTGCCAAATTAGGAGAACAGGCTTAACTAACTAAATCACAACAATTTCCCTATCTATCTAATCTAAGGTCCCAAAGAAAGGGCCTTCTTCTTACCTCTCGAGCGGGCTGGTTACCTGTGGCCCAAAGCCAAGAAGCGGTCAGAAATCCTAGCTGGACAGCAGGTCTCTTCCAGCAGACCTCTTCCAGCAACCGTTTCTTCCTGGCCAACGCACCAAAAACTGTTGTGGAAAAACCCAATGAAAAAGACAAGAGACAGCAGCACAAAACAATAATTCTTACTTTAACATTCAGAGGTTTATTTTGCTAATGATTTGGAACATAGCAAGCATAACACAACATCACTTACATTAATAACCTATTGCAATGAGAACCATATGGCATAGCAGATTCCAAAAGGACAGCTATAGGCCAATGGCAAATCAATCAGGTCCAGTCCCAACCCTTTATACCCTTTCTCGTTCTAAGACTGTAGTCAGATGGTCTGCTGAGTTTTGTTGATTTCTGCTGATTTTCTACTGACTTCCTGCTGACCTTCTGCTGAACATAACTTTCCACATATACCCATGTACATTGGAACCCGCATCTATCAGCTTTCAGTTCCCTATTTCTTACCGTTTCAGACTTTTATGTTCTAAATATATTTGAAACAAGCAACCTTAGCAAAATCATATTAAGTAAAGTAAAATTGCAAACTGCAAAATTAAGCATAGCACAGACTTTGGTTCAATACTTTGTCAATAAGGCCTGATTTAGTTTACCTGGGCCTAAACCTTGCATAAAAGAATAGCCAATATTTTCGTTTTCCACAAAGGAAAAAAGTGATAAAGTACTGTTGTAGTCCTTGACTTACAACAGTTTGCTTAGTGACTGTTCAAAGTTACAAAGGCAGTGAAAAAGTAACTTATGACAATTTTTCACACTGTTGCAGCATTCCCAGGGTCATGTGATTTACATTTGGATGCTTTGCAACAGATTCATATTTATGATGGTCAGTGTCCCAGGGTCATGTAATCCCCTTTTGCAACCTTTTGACAAAGTCAATGACCGGGGGCATGGCCAGCTCAATGTTGCTCAGGTTGGGGGGCACCTGTGGCGAAGCAGGCGGGACTGTGGGGGATATCCAGAGGTCTCTAGTGGAGGGGGGTGGGACTAGAATAGGCGCCAGGGCATGGTCCACCGGAAGAGCCTCGCCGTCCCTCTTGCGCTACGCTGGGGGCTCCCAGACAGTGGTGCAGGCTGCCTGGAGCTCTGGGCAGTGGAGAGCAAGTGTCCAGCCCAGGCCTCAAGCTCCCAGGGCACCAAGACCCTGCAGCCCAACCCAGTCCAGCCCCACTTGCCCAAGGGGACACCAGCTGCCCTTACCTCCTCCTCGAGGCTGCTGCTGCTGTACTCACTCTCCTTGGCAAGGTTGCTCATGGTAGATGCAGGAGGGCAAAGTGTGCAGGTCAGAGGGAGGCCCACTCCCTCTCCATGTCAGGAGACCCAGCTTTGTAATCAAAGCATCCTCAGCAATAGGATGGGAGCCCACCAGGAGAGGCCAAGAGGGGGCAAGGGGATGGCGAAAGGGCAGCAGGGCTGCTGTGGCAGGATGCCAAGTGCTAAGGCAGGATTTCCTGGAGACCCTCCTTACCTCTCATTCCAATTGCCTTCCTTCGTTTCCCTCCTTCCCTGCCTCCCTTTCTCATTCCCATCTCCTTCCTTCCTCCCTCCCTCCTTGCCTCACCTCCAGCTGATTGTGCCTTTCTTCATTCCTCACAGAGGGTGACTCCTGCCCAGCTGCATTTCTGCCATTTTTCGCTGCCACCTGTGTGCGCGACCGGCACGGATGGTTCCACGAAGTTGTAGATCGGCTCCCAGCTGGCCTGTTTTATCTCTCCCTCCCTCCTCTTCTCTTCGGTGCAGCTCCAGCTGACTCCTCCTTCCAAGGCTGCGTCTTTTTTTTTCTTCCTCTCCCACCAAAACTGCCTCCTTTTATAGCCTCTCCTATCTCCGGCCTCCTCCTTTCTCTTCTGGGTGAGCCAGAAGTACCAATCCTGGGGCCTTCGTCTCACCCCAGAAGCCCTGCAGCTCCTGAGGACTCTCTCACGGCAAGTCCTGCGCTGCACCGCTTTAGCTCGTTCCCTCCCCCGCTATGCTTGGCTAGGGAGGGCCACGTATGTTCCAATGTACCATCGGTTGAAAAGCCCTGTTCTAGTTTATATATTCCTACAGTTAATTTTTTAGCAACGTCTCAAAGTAGAAAATCCATCAAGCCTGTTCAAAATGTTTGTTTTCTATTTACATATTTGCAGTAACTGCTGCCAATGGAGTAATTAAATGTGATTCATAAATCAGCAATGCCAACTGTGTGGTAGTTACCAGAATTTTCTCCTTTTCCCTAATAAGTAAGTACAATAAATTTTACTGAGCAACTTCAGATAAAAATAGATTAAACTTGTTTTCCAATGATTTTCTGGAAAATAATATAATAGTAATACCTGCTATTTGTGAAATGCTTTTTACATAAACACAATTATGAACAAACTTTTATTTGAAAGTGAACATCAACAATTGGCATAAAATCCATAAAAATACAGTATTTTCTATTCAACAATATAATCTTAGTACAAAATAATGACTCCAATTTCCTGCCTTTTGAATGGATCTTAGTTGATGATTCAGTCCTCAATAGGAGATAAATTTCTTTACATTTTAAATTTACCTTTTTGTACTTTGTCAGGAGGAAAAAAACAAAATTAACATTCTCAGATAAACAATTTGTAATTTTTTTAGCAGTTTTAAACATACACAGAATGTATATGATCATGGTCTATGGTACCAGACAAAAAAGTAAACTGCAACCAAGTTTTAGAGCTGTGCATCATCTCTACAGTTAATTTTTGAAATTTTAAGTTTTATAAAAATGAGCTTGAGAATGCAGTTGTAACTCACCTAACATTTGCTATACTATTGGAATTTATGTTGTACAAAGTAACTCCAAGGTGTATAATGGAATAACACAAAAGCAAAATTGTTTTACACTGCATTCTCCCAAGTGGTTACAATTTATTTCTTAGATAATAAATGTTATTTCCTATCATGTTAAACTTTCTACAAGGATTAATAACAATCCTTTATTGCATTAAGACAAAATAGTACAATTTTCCTGGAAAATTTTTGTTCTTAAAAGATTAACACATGCAGCAACTTTATTTTGTTTATCATAGCATGTCAATAGTAGCAAAAATTCAGATAAATTTGCATGAATTTCAGCAGTCCTATTCTAGTAAGGAAGTGTATACTCTTTCTATATACATTGGGGTGGTTTATTTCTCTACTATTTCTGCTACCAATGAAAGTGTTTAAAAACTTATTCAGAAAAGGATCTCTTGGAACATTGGGTTCAAGACAATAAGCAAGCCAAGAATAAATGTTGGATTCTAAGTTTGGCTTGTTAAAAAACAATAAACCAGGAATTCTGGTTTGGAAATAATATTCTACCAAAAAAAAAGGAATAGTAAAGATTGATCAACACATGCTATAATGCTTTCTCAGCCTTGATAAACAAGAATTTAGAAGTATTCTGTTTTGTTTTGTATCATCTGGCTCAATGTGAATTCTAAGCTATTCAGAATTTTAAAGTAGAACAAACAAGTTGTAATTAATTAATTAATTAATAACTGAACTTTTTTCAGTTTTGATAAAGCAAACAGCAATTTATGCTTACATAGAATCATGGAAACCATCCTTTCCCGCCCACTAAACTATGCTTATTCGGAAAGGAAAAGCATGAACAGGAAATAGAAAGCAATGATGTCTAAATGTGAGGACATATTTTAGGTTTTGTCAACTCTTATTCCTTCAGGATTTAAAATTACAACACTCTTGCTAGGAATCATTGCCTGCACCATTTCATTTATTTTGGCATTATATTCTACAACTTTTTTTCCTCATTTTCTTAGGATCAGTATTTATTAAGAAGTGTTGGAATGCAATAAATATTTACATAGCAAAGTTTAAACAATTGTCCCAGAAAAAGACAAATTTGGGCCAAAGTATATTTTTACTCTTCACATTTTAAAGAGTGGTATTCCATTTAGTATCTTAGAACACTTGTAGTTCCAAACTAAAATTATTTTCATATTTTTTCAACTGGACATTACTTCTCAATAAATACAGTTGGACTCCTAAGGATCTCATCCAATGACACGGGTACACGGCTTCAATTGCTCCAAATGTTAAAAACTTGAGTGTTGAATTCTCTGGAATGCAATTGAAATCTAATGGTGCCTGTAATTAACATCAATTCTTTTTATTTTTTAATGGACTTGGAATTCAAGCAGAATTTGTTTTTTAAAAAATTGCTGGTTTAAACGATATACGACCAAAAACGATACAGTACTGAAGAATCATTCTCTGGTAACTTCCAATACTTTGAATATATTATTGTTGAACACTGTCCTGAAGTATGGCCTGGAATCTTTACACATGAGATTGCATAAAGGAATTTTCCCAGCATTGGCAAGATCTTCTATGTCCCAAATTTCTGGCATACTGCAACCAGGCCTAAAAATATTTATAAATATTATCAGCAAATAAAGAACATATCTTTCAATAAAAGAATTCATTATTTTGAAGAGTATTTTAAACTACTGGAATAATTTATCTGAATTTTAATATATAACTAAGATTATACATTATAAATAGCATTCAAATGGTTTCAAGGCACCAGTGTATAAACAGGAGACCATGACTTAAACATGCCTAGTCTTGCCTTAGGCATGAAAGCCCCTTGGATGACTTTGAGCAAATTACTCTCACTCAGTCAACTCACCTCAAAGGGTTGTTTGAGGGAGGGGGGAAGGGAGGAGAAAAGAACATTAGGTATGTTCACCATCTTGAGTTATTTACAACAACAACAACAATAGTGGGATATAAAATAAATAAACAGGGACCAGAATTTCCATCACTAAAGTGAAACAACTGTAAAGAACAACATCATGCAACCACATCATTTTATGAAATGGGTGATGTTGAAAGGGATCTCTAAACTTTCCTAGTATGCGTTAGAAAGTAGTATTTTCCTCATTGAACATTTGTGGGAAACAATTACAGTTTTATTACTGAATACTTACTTAGTTCGCCTCAGGCACCAAGAATCTTCTAAAATATAATAATTTACTCCCATTTTTAATAGTTCTCTTTTAACCTCTTTTGCAGGTTTTCGGCTATACATGGAATAAACAATTTTCGTTCTTGCCCTTTGCAGAAAAGCAAAAAATTACAATTGAAAAGGTGATAGAAGATGTACCCTAGGTAATTTATTCTTGCATCCATTTTTACAGAATACCTTCTCGTTAATGTAAAACAAACTTACCTATCTATTAAATTATAAAAGAGATAAATAAAATTAATGATAGGGAAACTAAGAAACTAGGAAATATATTAATATAAAATCTTTTGCTAGAAAATCAGAA
>NW_015386430.1:2368361-2388645 GCF_001527695.2 Protobothrops mucrosquamatus
TTCCCCTATAAAAGCCAATTAAAACCAAATATTTATAGTCTGTGACATTATTAAAATCATTAAAAATTATCCCTATTTAAAATTCACCCTAGGTCAGTCCCGCTTGCTGAAAAAGCCATGTCTTGAGGGCGCGGCGGAAGGTTAGGAGATCCGGGATTGTCCGGATCTCGGGGGGTAGCTCGTTCCAGAGGGTGGGGGCTGATCCAGAGGGTGGATACTGATCATATTTAATAATCTATAAATGAAATTCTGCAAGTGGTCATATATGAATTAACACATAAGAGTTATGGATCTACCAAAGATCTTGTGAATGGTGAAATATAATCATCACCTGCTGGGAGATATGCCTGAGGTCCGCTAGATGGTAAATGGGGCAGTTTCTATGGTTTAATGGCAAAACCAAAGGCTTAGGTTGAAGCATTTCTGAAGCGATTAAGGGAATGACAGTAATCCTTGGGCAAAAGAGCATACAAAGCTACAACTTGGATGTGAAGTCTCCTTGAAGAATTTATTTTGAAGCAAATGTATATGGTAATCCGGGAGGATTGCTGAAGTAAAACTCCCAATACAAAATCCTTTCCCCCCCGGCAACAATGATCAAACAAATCACAATGTGGGTGACCAGATTTGGTGGCATGTCTTCAGGCCTTTTGAAAAAGCATGGGGGAGGCAATTTTATCTTCTTGGAGGGAGCTGTCATAGAGAAGGCCCTTCTTGGTCCCACTAGATAGATCTCCTTAAGCAAGAGGATTGTAACATACCTGCCTCCAATCTGGTGGGAAGGGTAGACAAACTATATAATAATGTTTTTAAGATCAGTGAAGTTTTGATATTTCCTGCTGAAAGTTGATTGTTACATAGTTGGGTTGTAGCGAGGAATGCAAAACCAGTATAGAATGGAAGGCCAATATATGTAAAGGGCTTCCATAAGGAATATGAGTCAGCTAATTAAGACCTCAGTAAGACTGTTTCCATGAACATCAATGGACAACTGAAAAAAAAGCTAAGGATCAACAAAAATTAGAGTGAGATGATATTAAAAAAACAAAGTAGGACTAACTGTGATATGCAAACAGTAAGGAACTTGGTCCTAGTCATCTTTAAGTGCAGAAGAGTGCTCTGAAGAACTAGGTCTCAAAGAAGGTCTGTCACAAATCTTCTGAGATTGAATTCCATGTCAAAAAGGACCTGGTGGAAACTGGCCAGGAAAGGAAGAATAAGCAAAATATGGTTGGAAAAAACGTATGTGGAAAAGACTTGATATTACTACAGGTGGCATTAGGGAGTTACCTCTTCTTCATCTTCTTTTCCCCTGTTAAAAACAAATACAGAAGGCCCCTTAGAAATCTTTATTAGGAAATTTCTTCAGTGATGATGGCACATATGAAGTTATATCTTATAGGAGGCAGTGGATTCAAACAATTGCAGAGACAAGCAAAAGAGTGTCTAGAAAGATTTTGAGGATGGATAGGAACATTGGGACAAGATAAAGAAGCTTTAGAATCTTCTGACCTATAAATCTGCATCTCAAAATGGGCTCAGAAAGACTGAGGTCCAGGAGGGGAAGTGGATGGTTTAACGCACAAAGTAGATCCTGCGCACGCACAAATGAAGCTTCACCCGCACACCTGCCACTTATGGGCCTAGTTCCTATAGGGCACGGACTGGTACCAGTCCACAGCCTAGGGATTGGGGATCCCTATTTTAAAATAATTTACAGGATTCTAGACATCTTACAATAAAACAAATAAAAAACAAAATACACAATATAAAATTAAAAACAATAGCAGCTGGGCATGATCTGACCATTTATACAGAAGACAGGCCCTAACCCTCTAACTCTTATAGTTAGAAGAATATTTTTTAGAATATTTTATTCTCACTTTGTTGCTACAAACCAATTTTGAAATCTCAAATATGCTACCTTACTGATAAATCTAATGGAGAAGATATTGATCTAGATTTGGTGATCGAACTTCTTCTATTCAAAACATAACAAGTTTATAAGAAAGTCTGGCCAAGAATTTTTTATAGCATATTTTTTTAAAAAAAAAATCAAAACATTTATAGCACACTCGACATTCTTTAGTAATCAAGTGGCACACTGGTTAGGATGAAATATTGCAGACTAACTCTACCCATGCCAGTTCGATCCTGACCGACTCAAGATTGACTCAGCCTTCCATCCTTCCAAGGTCATTAAAATGAGGACGCAGATTGTTGGGAACAATATGCGGAGTCTGTAAACTGCTCAGAGAGTATGTATGGAGTGTTATATAAGTCTATTCTTTATAAAATATTGACTGGATGAATTCCTATATAAGATTAGTTGTACACATCCATATTCTTTTCGAATTTTTTTCTACCCAGATAGTAGTACTTATTACATTCAAATGTATCTATCTGCTGAGGTAGGTTAGATTCAGTTTCAAATGAAAGGGAAGCATATCTTTTATGTTAAAATATGTTGTTCGGAAATAGCAATATAAAGCTGCTGCAGTAGAACCTAGGTAGAGATGAATACAACTTTTAGAAAGTTGTCCATTGTCCTTCTTTTCTACCAATTTCCAAGTTAATTAGAGCAAGCTTTTGAGCAAGTTGCTAATGAAATCATGGCAATCAAGATGAGGCAAAATTGTCTGATGTAAACTAAGATTATCTTTGTGAAGGGCACAATTGCTAAATTTAATTTGAACTGAACTTTACATCTGTTATCTTATTTTTATTAAGAATGTTTTAATTAAATACAAATATTTATTTTGCTAATAAGGTATTAATTGGTTTTACATACCTAGAGTTTAAAGTTGTATAATTTTAAAGGAATATGTTTTTAGAGAAAAAAGAATAGAACTTTTCTTATCTAATTTGTTGCTCATATGACCAGAAACATCACAATTAACAAGAAAAATAATAAACAGCAAATAAAAATAAAAACTCAGATCCATGGCAATAAAGAGCTACTTCCTGTAAATCAAAACTGAGATTAAAATTTATTTAAAGGAGAAGAGTAAAGAAAAAAAAATAGAAATTAGGTTTTATTTGAGTTCCCCTTTAATGATGGATATTCTTTCTTGCAAAGTCTTGTTATCCTAAATGAAACAAAATATTTATCAAGTCACCCATCGCTCTCCATGATAAAGCTTTTTCCTAAATCAGTCATTATTTATTTATTTGATTTCTGTAGCCACCCATCTCAACAAGTGACACAGGATAGCATTCATTATAAAATATAAAAAAATTAAAACATTGAAATAATTAAAGCAGTACAAAATAATATATATAGCATCAAGTAAAACTATTATTATGGATATAAATATATGCTCTTAACACTTTTGAAATTCCAAACCTGGGTCCATGACCAAGTCTTCATAATTTTATGGAAGGCCAACAGGTCATGGAAAGTCATTCTACTATCTGCAGAATATTCCAAAAGACAGGGTCTACAGCAGAGATGGCATGTCTCCTGGTTCCCAAACCCAACATTGCTTGACTGCTAGAATCCACACAGCATGCCCAACATCCCTGACCAAATTGGGCTAATGGAAACAACTGGAAGTAGATGGTCCCTTAGGTATCCTTAATATCTATGTTATGTTAGTGTATGTATATTCATCTATCTGAACAAATGAAAAACAATTCATATTCCTACTACAATGCTTTAGTAAAGTGACTTAACACATTTACTTGAAATTGGCCAACTGAAATTACCCATTAATTTAATTTAATTTATTCATTTGAAATAATCAAAATTAAAATAAATAGCTAAGGGGGAGGTTGTTCATTCACACAATTGGTCTTATAGTAGTCTGAGTATTAGTTCTCACAAAACACCAATTTTTAAAGATAAAATGATGAAGTTGCTGCTTACAATGAATGTCAACTTCTACTTAGTATATTACCTCCCACCAAATTTAAAGGAAAATATTAATTGTACCTGTTTTCTTTTAAATTCTGCTGCAAATTAAAATATTAAAAATAGAGTGAGACAGGAGGTTGATAAGTACCAAGACTTATACATGGGCATATTGGGTATCCTACAATTAATAGCAGTAACATTGTTCATTATGAACATTACCTCCCCCCTGTTTAATTGTGTCAGATTCTTATACCTTCATATTAATAGTTACAACTAGAAAATTCCTACACACAACAATCACAACAAACCTTAAAATATGTACTTAAGCCTTACCGTAAACCCGCATCCTCATAATGGGGATGATTCACTATAGGACGTTGTGCAGATAATTTTACACTTGCCATTGTAGGCATTGCTCCGGCAAAAACAGCATCTGAAATAACAGGACATCTAAAAATGCAGGAATAATTAGAAAAAGAACTAGAAACTACCATACATTTTTAGTTGTATCAAACTTTTAAAAATCAACTTCTCCCTCCAAACCATAAAAAATTTATACAATTAGATATAATCTTGTAAAAGTTTCCTTTCTATTTAAAACATGCCTTTCCATTCAAAATGCATTTTATAATTCCACATAATAATAGCATTTATAAAGACAGTTCTTTCTTAAACTGTATCACTTACACAGTAGTCATAATAAATCAAGACACCAGGAATAACTGTTCAATGTTAAACTTGTTAGCCTTCTAGCAGATTTTACATTCAATATTGCAATAAGAAGAGTTTTCTACTCTTGTTTTACCTGGCTTAGTATTTGCTTTTATCCATAGCAGTAGTTCTTCCTGGGGCAAATTGCTAAATTCTCCCACAATACTCCATTCTTTTTGAAGATTTGCTATTCCTTCAAATGCCATCATTGCCAAAATTGCAAGAACAAGTGTTCCAGGTTGGATTTTGTAAAAAACCCATCCAAACAACTGTGAAAGGAAATGATTAGGCACTTAATCAAAGTGATTATTAATTTCAGTTTTAAAACATTACATCAAGCTATTTTAAAACATTGTTCATGCTGATTTAACCACTAAAGTTAATCACAGTAATTATAAAAATTCACATCAGTATAACTACTGATTATATTGATTTAAAAAGATTTGAAAACTGTCTTTAATTCCAATAGAAGAGCATGTCTCAAAAGTTTTTCCTTCAAGGAAAAACAAAGAAAGTCCAGTTGCCTTTGGAAAAAGGACTTTTGAGACAACCATGACCTGGATGACTGAGAATCTCCATAGACAAATAGAAGAGATTATAATAACTCAGGATTGAACTGTGGTTCTCTCTGAATTTGGTTATTTGCTTGGAGACATTTCATTAGCCAATTAAGTAATATCCTTCCACCGGTGTTTGAGTTATGAATGGAATGTGCTGGCTCCATTACACTCGTAACTCGAGGAATTCCTTACAACAAATTTAAAAACATTTTCTGATCAATGTGCAAACTTAAAATCAAATTTTATGTGTCTGAAAACAATGTAAATTGAGTGAAAATAAGGCTGGTATTGCGGCATGAGAGAATTTTCTTAAACGAGATGGTAGCAACCAGCAGTTTTTTCAGTCTTTCTCTCTCTCTGTCAAATTGTTCATTTAGCAAACATTTCACTTGTGATTCAGGGAATAAATTGTGTTTCCAAAGTAAGAGAGGTTGTACTCATGATTTACATCTACAACTGAGCCCAGACTTAAGTCATGTCAACAGTTAAGTGGGTCATCACATGACCAACCTGGCTTTATGATTATTTTCATTAGTGAGCAAGTGAGAAGTAAACATCCATTTCTGGCAAAAGTGTAAATCACAATTACATGACCAAGGATGTTGTAATGGTAATGGTTGTAAATATTTGTTGGTTGATGAGTGCCTCAAATGCAATCAATGACTGGAAGGCTGCCCCTGGAATTTCAAATCATTTGAAAAGTACCATTTTAGGGTCTATTGTAATGTCAAGGACTACCTGTATTATCACTTACTCCATAAAATATGTCACTATACCAATAGTATGACAATGAAGCAATAATTTACCTGTTTTGAGCATAGCAAGGATGCCATAATGCACATATGTGGAGTCAGAAACAACTTTAGTCTCATTATTAAAATGGCAAGTATAGTAAAAAAAAGTAGTTGTAATGCATGGTATACAATCTGCAAATAAAGAAGAGAGTAAGAAAGCACAATTGTTTTTAAATGTGGTATAAGGTACATAAGCATTAAGTAACATCTAATTTTTATTGAATCCTGTTCTCTTGGGGCATATTATAATTTTTAAAATGTAAACTTTTTGTAGTTTGAAGTAAAAATTAGGTATTTTAGAAAAAAGCAGCAACAATATTAATGACAAAAATATGTCAAGAATATTAAGCCTTACAGAAACAATACACTCTTAATCCCATGATATGCATCAAAGTAGCAATTTAGAATTATAAAAACTGTTCTGCAAACTGGATTACCTAATCTGTCTTTTCTTATTGCTTTAATTTGACATTAACTTTTTAAAAAATGCATAAAATTCCATCTTATTTTAAAATATTTTTGAAACAAGACAATGCTGTACAGAATAGATCTAAGTGGTATTTTGGAAGAAAAGAGAGAATGAGATCCTTACCTCACCCTGATTAAAATAATACTCCTGTCTGAAATAAAAGAAACAAACCTAGTCAATTTGTCTATAAAATTATAAACAAAGCCCTAAACCATATGTTAGCTTAAACATTTATATCAGTCTTATAGACATTTATAACCATCAGATGATATTCTATGCTTCAGTTATAGTTTGCAGATTGGTGATAAATATAAAAATGAACTTGATCTATAGGTATTGTCCTGTGAGATCTTCCCCTCTGTAGTACATTAGGTTGCAATTTGAAATTTTTAGGTACCTTTTTTTTAACAGAACTTTTTTATATTGGCTTTTCCTAGCGTTAACTGTTATAATGTCTTTCTTTTTAAGGATTTTTAAAACTTTACTCAATTTAATTCTTGATTTTAATTTTAGTATGTTTTAATTACACTAACTTTCTGAGATATTTAGGTGCGTTAATGAGGAGAGGTTATATATTTTAATATATAACAAAATTGTGGAATACATCTCCTTACAAAGAAACAATTACAAAATTATAGACCTTTAAATAACTGAAATTATGAACTTTTTAAAGACGAATTGCATCAACATTGAATCAACAACATTACTGGTACTGTGTTTATCAGGAGCAGTCTATTCCCAGAAGGTGCTGTTATAGATTTGCAACAAAACTTATCTGAGAACAACATAAACGAATTTGTCATTGAATATAGGTAAAGGTAAAGATTTCCCCTGTCCAGTTGTGTCTGATTCTAGGGAGTGGTGTTAATCTCCATTTCTTAACCAAGGGGGGCAGTGTTGTCCAAAGACATTTCCGTTCCGGCATGACTGTACACTGAGGCACAGAGAAAGCTGTTACCTTCCCACCGAATTGGTACCTATTTACCTACTTGCATTTGCATGCTCTATGAGCAGAATGGAATTCCTATGGTGGGCCAGAAGGAAGCTCAGACCACAAAGATCCAAGCTTTGTTTCTCCAGCCTTCCCCTCCTGCTCTGGGACAGAGAAAGAAGATTGGATTCCAAAGACTCAAGCTTCCTTTTTGTGATCCAATATGGCGGTTACCTTCCTCTCTGTGTGCTAGCCTTTATAGCCTTCAGAAACATTGCATTCACTAGCTTTCTGACAAATGCCATTTTTCTAAACAGTAAAGAGGCCGGAAAAGGCATTCTTTAGCTTTCTGACTGGAGTCTCTCTTTGAATGGTCATTAAGTGACTGGACCACCTGTACTTAATATATGATAGGGTAGATGAATTTGTTCAGTAGATTTTTAACAAAAATGCTTTAACTTTATGACATACTACAAAGTATGGTACTTATATTTCATTTAACAATTGTCTTTCACAAACCTCTGAATATAGAACTTTTTCCATTGCTCTATAAACAATAAACTTTCAAGACCTACAGTATGTAATACAGAACATCCACCTTAGTTTTCAGAATTGGGAACTTCATGCCTGCGTGATATTTTTGTATTGTGAAGGAGGCTCGTATAAGCCCAGAGCCAAGAAAGGAAGTCCGTTTTATTGTGTGCAAGATATGGAACACTAAAAAGAGAAATCAGACCCTTTGTAGTTAATATCTAGAGAAAATGACAAACTGATGTTAAAGGTTGAGAAATCCTTTAAACCTTTAAAGATGCACAACATTACTAATAGTATTTCTCTAATTGGATTTTCAATAAAAATATATTTACCTTTCAGAGGATTTCTTTTTAAGCATAACGTATTGAAATGCCTATGAGACATTGATTAAAAAGTAAACAAGTTAATTTTTTTTCTTCAAGGACATGTATGAATTACAAATGAAGAGATATTTATTGCTAGTCATTTACATGGTCATGCACTACATTACTTTAGACATTAACTTAGTCATTCATATCTGAATGAGCAAGACTTTGCTCTGTTACATTATTGCAAAAAGGCTAAATAAATCTATTAGGTGTAACTGAAATGTGAATGGAAGGAAAATGTGTGCAAGTAATTTTTTTCCTTTCCCCTTCTCTCTTGATACATTCCTTTACATCATCTGAAAAACATATCTACAGCATCAGTCAAAAAGTCTAAAATGTGACTTTCTTAATTATAGTAGGAATTGAGGTGGGATAGAGGGAAAATTATCTAAAATTAGTAAAAGTATTTTGCACATAATAGCTAATTTCAAATAATTCCTCCATTTTACACATTTCCTAACCCCCTGCACAAGCACTCCTCATTTAGCAACTGCCTTGGATAGTGACCATTTGCAAATGTAACAGTAACAAATGGTAATAAAAATCATTTTCCAACCAATGTGTGCATTTACTACAACAAATACTTTCAATGTGAAATTGATTAGTTTGTTCAATTTCAGGCAGCAACTCCAGTTAAAGGTTCCAATCAACTAATTAATGAGCTCAGCTTGTTAACTTGCACTTTTTAAAGAAGTGCTGCACTGCAGAGAAAAACAGTTCAGGAAGAGATAGCTGAGAGGAGGCAAAAAAAAGAAAAAAAAACAGATCAGAAAAAGGACACTGTGTGAGAAAATTTTATCTGAATGTGATGGCAGCAACAACGATCTTCACAGTTTCTCACTTTCTCTGATACATGATGCACCTAGCAACTATTTCACTGAAATAAATTGCAATCACTAAATAAGACCTAGTGGTACTTCTATAAACCTCTGTATTAATCTTCTGGAAGGCTTTTCAGGGCAGGAAAAGGTATAAAGACTAATTCTGATGTTTTGCCTAAGTGTGTATGCTATTCAATACATTCAAAACTGTACCGTTCATCTGCATTTATGAATAACAAAAGTTGACAACACAGAGGTTACATTCAACCTTTAAACTGCTTTTTGGTGGATGGCAGGATCCTGGGATTGTTCCACCAAAATTGGGTAGCTGAAGATTGAACCCTGTATTTGATCTCCAAGAACTATTTTGTTTTAACATGTGACACAATATGTTAAAGGTAAAATAAAAAAGAGTGATGACATACCTTTACAACAATTACTGAAAAAAGAATAAGAACTACTGGAAGCAGGAGCGTCTTCATATATCTAACTGGAGTCTGAAATTAAATTAAGTTTTATGTAGAGAAATTTGATGATAAAAGTGTAAAATAATCATTTTTAGGAAATAGTCACAATTACTCCTAATAAGCTAGTATTTTATTTTGTATGGCATTTTCAACTATCACATCTATGCATTTCTGTCCCCCTTCTTTCTACTTAAAAAGTTCTGCCTCAACTAAGCTCATATGCAAGTTTATTTTGTAAAATTTCTTCATTTAAAATGAAACTTTTTAATTTATATTTTTTGCATTAGGAAAATCATTCTTGAAAGACATCATATAAACACATCATAAGATTTAGAATCCTCTATCTACATAGAATCTTCTATTGGGTTCATGTGGATTATTGTGTATAGTTAAATTATTAGAAATAATTCTTATTTATGCCTATCATTTTAGCAATTACACATTTGGCAAATTGTTTTGGTTTGGACTGTGAAATCTTTGGACCGTAATAAATAAATATGTATTTGTTCTGAATTCATTTCAGTGATTATTTCTACTATGTTAGATGGGGCTTGTTTTGAAATAGAATTTAATTCACTTTTAAATAAATGATTTTACTTAATATTCCTGCAAGTTTACATATTTTTGCAGTAAAAAGTAAACTATTATGCTACTGAATAGACTGGCTTATGGATTATATGACCAATCATTTTGGTTCAGTCTAGCTACAAAAACAATGATGCAGAAACCTAAACGAACATCAAGAAAGTAATAAGCAAAGATAAACTGAACAGCATTTTAACTTCAGCCTTAATCTATATCGTATATAAATTTCCCATGTGTGAGAAATTCATATGCAAATTATTCAGAATAGCGCTTAGACAGAGTATTTGAAGAGTCTCTGCTTTTGCATAAACAGAAACACATATATGCACTCAGTCTAGCCAAATGTCATTTTGGATGGAGATGAGCTGGCAAAGTAGAAAAAAGACAGATAAAAATTATAAGTTTTAAAAAGTTTTTTAGTAGGATTAGTCCTTGATTTAGGACCAGTAACTTAGTAACCAGTAACCATTTTAAGTTATAATAGACATATCATGGAAATAGTTACAACCCATATTTGAAGTTCCAAAAGTTGTCCCTCCAGTCAAATGACTGAACTTTGAGATCTCAGCAACACGGCTACACTTATAGCCATTTGCAGTGCCCTGTGACCATGCAGCTGCATGTTTTACTGAAAACCAGCACCTACTTCCAGCTTTTGCCCAAACCGCACCCATAGTGAATCATTGATTTGCTTAACCACCAAAAAATAAGTCATAAAATTTGATCTGACATATGGCCGATTTGTTTTACAACTATCACAACTTAGTACTGTGATGGCCCAATTATAGTCATAAGTCAAACACTACCTATATCAATAGATTTGTATGTTAATCTTATTAATTGCAAAAGGATTGAAATGTATTAAATCAATGAATCAATGATACTTACCTCTTTTTCCATGAAATCAAACTCCACAGCACAAGTATACATTGATGTATCAAAATCTCTATAACCGGTAAGTTTTGCTTTTAACAGATTACTTATATGGACCTAATTGAAAAAAAATGACAGTGAAATGTTTGTTAGACAAATTAGTTCACATTTTTTTTGAAATTAAATTAATGTATTATGTATGTTTGTATGTGAGCTGTAATGTAAAATGGATAAGTAACTATTATTGGCTCATAACTATAATCAGTTTTGTTCATGGTATCAGAATATACTGCAAGAAATGGGCAGAATTCGAATTTTAAAAAGGCCAAGAAATTGATAGATGCATATGCTTTACTGTATTTATTTCCAAATTATTTACTCCTCCTTTCCATGCAACAGCAATTCATGTCTAGATCACTCTGTAACTGGCTCTGGGCCAGCCATTGGAGATGATCTGAAAGCTACAGCTAACACAATGTGACAAGATTGATAGTGGAATGATTCTGCTGATTTAAAATAACATCTATTTTAAAGCTGATGCATTGAGTACAGTAGGCTTCCATGCATATTTAGAGTGCTATTACCTTTAAAGTCCTACACAATATTGTACTGGATAATGTGAAACAATACTTTACTGAATACAATCTGCCCATCTGATCTGGTTTCCCAGAGATGCCTGCTAAGAACCTCTATTGTTTGTGAGGTACTGTACATGGATGTTAACAAGCTAGCAGGTGTTCTTAATAACCTCTACTTGAGACAGTCCTCTCCCCTTGGAAGTCTTTTCCAACAAGTCTTTGGCTTAAACTGATTGGCGGGCAACCAGACACTTCTGCAATTCACTGAGAGCAACAAAATGTGCAACCTACATAATTTCTAGCATCTCACCAGCATAAAAGAGTGAAGGGAGAGGGACAGAAGAATGCCCCTGAAAAAGTTTCAGTAGCTTCTGGGTGTCAGTGACAAAAGGAGGCTTAGTTTTTCATTCCAAAAATCAGGACATGTATTATTTGACATTTGCTTCAAATCTCAAAGGAAGAGCACTGTGAAACTCAACTGCACCAGACAGTACACCTGATACAGCCATAGTGTAAGACATTTATAAACTGTCCAATTACTTACTACTGCACAATGATTGCTGTGTTCCATTATATTCTTCAGGTACCACATCCAGTGGAAGATAAAGAGGTTCAAGGAGGGTGATTAATTAATAGATCTAAACTTAATATAAATTTACTTTTTAAACTACACTACAATTCATGGGCATAATTCTCAAGTATATTTTTACAACTTCAGGTAAAACTATGGCATCTAATATGAAAATGTAACATTATACATATTACCAGAAGAGAATACAAAATATACAAAGCTAACAAACATTATTTGGATAGCAAACATAAAAACTAACTTTTAACTTACATCATCAGATATTCCAAATATTAGACACATCAAGAATTTCAAGATAATTGTCCCAAACAGGCAAGAAAATCCTTCCAAAGCCTATAGAAATGATAAGAACAGATGGAACAGGGACAATGTCCTCCAGATTAGATCAATTACATTTGATTGCAATTTGTCTAAACTGTGCTTACATTTATTCTGCTCCAAACTACTAGAAAACCCAGTTTTAAAAATGGGAGAGGCAAAATCTGATTCATATATATCTTGATGTTTCTTCAAATCCAACAATTTTTCTCATTTTTTTACAGAAAATATTCTGTCATCACTGCTTAAAATATGAAGGAAATAATTGACCAGTACTAGTGAAAGTATATATTGGAAAGATTTCCACATAAGTACAACTATAATTATTATAACAAAATAGTTACTTTAATTTTACCTAATTGTTTGTTCTGAACCATATTCTAGATTTAAATAAATCAGGAAGCTTTCATTCAAGATATGCTACAAGGAACTGAATAAAGATTTTTCCTTATGTTTCTCTGAATGGTCCAAATTACTTTCTCAGCCATTCTTTTATTATTAAATCTAATTGTAAGCCATGATTTTACCAATTTAAAAACTAATAATAACTTGAGTCCTTTGCTGCAATGAGATGCAATAGCAACCTGTAGTTTACCCACAAATAGGGAGTAAGTTGAGAAAATATTTGGATAGAAGAAAAAGCAGCATGCAAGCAAAGTATTTTGCTCTGCCTGTGCTTGCAATACTGTGTTTATAGCATCAGGATTTCTTTATTTACAACACTGATGAGTAGCTGAAATAGAATATGTGAATGACCTTGGAGGATGAGGGAAAGAGATGCTAACCAGGAAAAAAAAACAGACAAGAAAAGGAGGCACTCACTAGAGCTTAGCTGTAGGAGAAAGAAAATTAGGAAGAAACAACCCTAATAAATAAAATGTTAAAAATGGCAACTAAAGTTTGTACCTTCAGACTCGTAAGAGTCTATTAATATAGCTTTTACAATAAAGTAGATATAGTTGATATAGTCATGTTTCCTGTCTGGTTTATCCAGGAGGGCTGACAGTAGCTTACCAAACTCATAAAATATACCCTCTCCTTCTTTAATGACTGTATTCTGTTCCTCAATTTGGTTATTAAGTGAAATAGTCACTAAGTGAACATGTGACAGAAATGGAGCGAGGGGGAGAGGGAGAGTGTGTAAAAATCATTGGTTGCTGCGGTCCTTATTCAGATAAAGTTCTCTATATTGTTTCCTGTGCCTGATTTCCCTTCTTTTTTTAATCCTCTCACATTGAGGAGAAATTGCTTAAATAAGCTATCTTTTCCTGAATTGCTTTTCTTTGCAACACAGCACATCCCTAAAAAATCCTAAGCACGTTAACATGCTCAGCTCTGTGATTTTAATTAGTTTGGCTGGCTTGACTGCTGCCTGAAACTGACCAGACCTTAATTGGCTTTTGTTGTCAGGGCATAAAACTTGGTCATAAATAAACACTTTGATCAGAAAATAAAATTTATTATTATGACAGAAATTTTATAACTGTCAAATTTGCAAGGGGTTATTATTAATCAAAGCAAATGCTAAACCAGGAGTGATCACACTAAAATAATTTTACAAATATCACAATGATGTAAATCAGAGTTTAAAAAATAAAAATGGGGATAATAAACAAATGTTGGACAAATAGCAAAAAAAAATAAAAATCAAATTTACTATTAAACAGATAAATAATAAAATTTACTTGAAAAGACCAATATAACATTAATATTTATATAGTTTAAAAATCATCTTATTGATCAAATATCTGATAATATTCATGCCATAAAATAATACCTTACCCACAAAGGAATATTTTTGGTATACAATTTCAGATACTTGGGGCCCAGTTCCAGAATACTCTAAAATAAGAAAATTGTTGTATTAACACTTGCAGCTTAAGCATTAGTTCCAGAATATTTCAGCTAATGTGATTCAGAAGATGAAGCAATAAATAAGTAAAAATGGTATCAGATACACCTGAAGAAGTATTGTAAAACTATAAACATAACCTTGTTGTGAAACTGATTATTGCATAAACTGATAAGTATCACCACTGCTAATTCAACTTGTAGAGATTAAGTCATTCAACTAGGCTGGCACAATTCTATGGAATTTTAGTATAAATAATTTGCCTATAATGTAGTCTGACAGTCAATGTAAATCCCATTTTGTAATATATAAAAGCAATTAACTACGATTAGAATACTGTATTTTTAAAAAGCTGCTCTAAGAATATTTAGATTTTTTTTTCAAGCATATGTAAAGCACATCCATATTCATTCATAGTGAAAGATGAGAACTTAAGGAAGCCCATAATATTTTGCTGTCATCTTAATTTAATTTGAAATACAACTTATAGTTTTCCCTAAGCCTACCAATGCCTTTCTTAATTAAACAAAGATTAAACATCTTTAATCTACTAAATATTAGCATTAGGCTAATGATTTTATCACTCTATTACAAAACTATCAACATTTTCTGCAAAGGGTCACTTTGCAGAGTGAGATGGACAGCATATCAATTTAACAAATAAATAATTTTCTGCAACTGCATGACATTCAGAAGATATTACAGTTGAAACTAGAAATAATTTTGTAGAGACTGAAACATATTTAATTCACTGAACTAATAAAGAAAAAAAGGATCTAGAAACACATTCTATTTTTTGATATTATGATACAGATAAAGGGCATCTGGTAAAAGACTCGTTATACTTACAAAGACTAGGGAGAATGTATTTGAAAGAAGCCTGACAAACAATGTGAACCTCCCTAAATAAAATCCTCAGGGGGAAGAGATAGTGTGACATCAGGCACATGGAATAGTATTGCATAAAATATATAGGATATGGAGGAATCAAAAAATGAATATATAAATAAAAGAGGGAGTAGTTCAAGTTAAGTGATCCCCAACGTTCCAGTCTTGCTATACAAATTTACAGATTGTAGGGAACCAACAACCTGAAAAAACTAGCAGTTTTAATTAAAAATAGTCAATTTAATAAACTTTACTAAAACCTAGTGGAACAAAATTTAAAGGGCATAGGCCAGAAATAGTGTCAGGTTTGGAGAAGGGTCACTGGTGCCTTTATATGTGAAGAAAGATCCAGGAATCTGAACAGAGGGACCAGTCAAGAATCTTTTGGTATGAATGCAAGAAAAGGTAAGAACAAAAAATGTACAATATTGTAGGGGTTCCTCACTCAGGCAAGATGTTAAGAAAGGAAGAAGCATTATTCAATTTGCTGGAAATAAGATTATGCCAAAGAGCCACAAAGCTTATTATAGAAATGAAACAAGGGTTGAACAAAAATAGATAAAATATGCAGATATATCAGAACACTCTACAGATTATATCAAATTAAAATCCAGAGAACATCTGGTACTAGAAGATTTACATTGTCAATGGCTTTGCAACTCACAGAAAGATTCCAAGAATAGGAAACTATACAATTTGAATATGATAAAACTATCTTGAAATGGAACAGTGTACAAACAATGAAAACCTTATCACTAAAATGTGGGCTGTTAAAATTGGAAATGAAAGATGAAAACTGTATGATGATCTGGGCAAAAAAAATTCAATATAACATACCAATTGATCAATGGGAAAATAGGATAAAGGACTGAAATTTATGTTATTTATTTTTTTGTATTTGTATCCCATCTTTATTATTTTTATAAATAATTCAAGAGGGTGAACATATCAAATACACGTTCCTTACATATTTTCTCCACAACAACCCTGTGAGGTAGATTGGGATGACTGAGAGTGACTGGACCCAAATCACCCACTGGCTTTCATGGCTAAATTTGGATTTGAACTCAGCCTCCTACTTTCTAGCCTGAAAATCACTGAAGAAATTCATCTATAATTGGAAGCTGTTTATGGATGTTTTGCAGGAAATAGAGAAAAATCGCAATACGGATTTAATAAATGTTAAAATTTATAAATGAAAATATATATTTTTTTCTTTGTTCTTTCTTTTATTGGGGAAATGTACATTTTATTACAGTCTTAAATTAAGAATCCAATGAAAGTGTTCCTTATATCCTTGGAGGAAGAAGTTGGAAGGCATTCTTGGTATATATTTGTTTTCCTTTCTTTTTCTTTATAGCTTTTCACATTTCTATTCCTATTCTCTTTTTGCTCTTTATCTTTTTTGTTAGTTTATGCCATTTTTATGTGTATACTTTGCAAAATATTATGAAATTATCTGACAATTTGCTGGGATGGCTATAAAGACAGGAGTTACAGTTAAGGAATTTGCTGGTGTCTGATTAAATATGGATTACAAATACATAACTTGGAATATAAATGGAAATAATGCTCACAAAAAAGAAAGATTTTTCATGATTTGATAAAACTAATTCACAAGGGGAGTTAAAATAAATAAAAAGAAATGTTCGATTACATTAGTAGTAAAAGAACATATGGTAGGATAGTAACAAATAATTACTTTGCTTCTTTACAAATGGAAACTGTGTTTAAATACACCCAAGCAGAGTAACCAATAAAGGAGGAAGTATCAATCCAAGGTATGTAAAGAGATGGCTATAGATTGGCTTCCATTAAGCCGTAAATCTCAAGCACTACATATACATCTAAGAATCTTGAGAGAGTTTTCAGATATCAACTTGGGGCTATCTTCTGAAATCTGAAAAACCATAGAGAATAGGCATAATGTAAGAGAAATGGGACAAGATCAATTTTCTTATCTTCAAAGAGGGAAAAAGGGATCCAGATTACTGCATACTAATAGTCTGATATTGATACTGGGTGAAATTCTGGAACAGATGAATCTATATAGCCAATTTGTGAGCATTTAGAAAAAAATATGTTGCAAAAGTTCATCAAGAGTAGCCAGTTTGGTCCACTATATATAAAATTATATATAATAATAGCTATATCTTCATAAATGACTTAGATGAGGGAACAGAACAGGAACTCATCAAATTTGCAAATGACACCAAACTGGCAGGAGTAGCCAATACCCCAGAAGACAAGCTCAGGATCCAAAAAAATCTTGACAGACTTGAACAATGGGTCCTATCCAATAACATGAAATTCAATGTGGAGAAAAGCAACGTTTTACATTTAGGCAGGAAAACCTGAAGGTACAAGTACAGATTAGGTGAAATCTGCTCAAAAACAATAACTGTGAGAGGAAACTTGGAATCTTAGTGGACGATCACTTAAACATTAGTCAGCAGTGTACGGCAGCAGGCAAAAAAGCTAATGCAATCCTTGGTTGTATAAACACAGGCATAGAATCAAAATCACGCATTAATCAAAATCAAAATCAGTATTAGTGCTGCTTTATAAAGCCTTAGTAAGGCCACACTTGGAATACTGCATTCAGTTTTGGTCACATTACAAAAAAGATGTTGAGACTTTGCAAAAAGTGCAAAGAAGAGCAATTAAGATGATTAAAGGCCTGGAGACTAAAATATATGAAGAATGATTACAGGATTTGGGTATGGCCAGTCTAGAGAAAAGAAGGACTAGGGGAGACATGATAGCAGTATTCCAGTATTTGAGAGGCTGGCCAAGGAGGAGGGGGTCAATTTATTTTCCAAGCACCAGAAGGCAAGACAAGAAACAAAGGATGGAAACTAATCAAGGAGAGAAGCAACCTGGAATTAAGGAGAAACTTCCTAATAATGAGGACAATTAATCAGTGGAATAGCTTGCCTTCAGACATTGGTTTTCAAGGTTTTTAAGAAGTGACTGGACAGGCACTTGTCTGATTTGGTATAGGGTCTCCTGCTTGGGCAGAGGGCTGAACTAGAAGACCTCCAAGGTCCCTTCCAGTTCTATTCTGATTGATTATTATAGTAGCTCCAGAATGGAATTTAACAGCTTTAATATTATTTAGAATAGAGATCTATTAGCAGAAAGCATGTATACAGTATTCCTCATGTGGCTGATCTAAGCAGGTAACCAGCAAAAGCAACTTTAGAACAGTGCACTATTTGATTAGGTATTGTTAATTATATAAATCATATAATATAATTAATATACAAATTCTTGATTACCATGTGGCAAGAACGGAGCAACTTCCTCTGCTTCCTTAATGTGAGTTCCAGACTGCTGCAGATCACTGCAGAGCTTTCCAGAGGTTACATTAGGAAAGCAGACTGTAGACTTCCGGTTCTGGATCGCGGCGGTCGCAACTGTGTGAGGAGACTGCTCTCCTCCCCAGCTGAGTTTCCGCTGCCAGTAGACCCTTAATCGGGTCGAAAAGCCGCCTTGGAGGGGCGGCTACCGCTGAGGAGGTCGTCGTCGTCTGTGGGAGAGCGGCAGCTGCTTCCACGGCCCGAGATTGCTCCTTTGGGCCGACGGTGGAAAGACCGGCCACTAAAATGGCCGTTCACCTTGCCGCTGTAACCAGAAGTCAGAAGAACATCTAAGCACAGGAACCACTGTGGCTGAGCCGGGTGAGACTTTTTTTTCTCCCTCTCTTGGTTTTCTTTTTTCTTTTGTGCCTGTAAAAAGCACCTTTGAAATTATTTCCCTGCTCTTAGAAGGCGGCGTTTGTAAGTGTGGGAAAAAGAAGCTTAAATGGACTGAATTAATTTAAAGTGATTTTTTTTTCTATTTTTGTTTTTTTTTATTCACTTTGGGGTCTTGGAAAAAAAATTTTTTAACATCTGTTATTGGACTTGAATTTTTCTTTTTTCTGTGTTTCCTGATCTTGTTTATGAGATTTCTGGTCTCTGGGAGAAGATTTTACATTGTACTGAGGACACCTTGTGGAAAAAGTTAAAAGTGCAACTCTTTCTTTTCTGACGGTGAGACTGACTTTGACCTTCAGATTACCATAAAAGGAAAAATACAAAGAAAATTAACAGCTGTACTGGTGGGGGTGGTTACTGATTAAATGTTCCTTGAACACAGCCTCTACTAAATGATACAGACTGTTCCTAAGTATTTTTGAAATGGAGCAACCCTATGTTCAACTTGACTATAAGCTCATATTGGAAAAACTTTATAAAGGTACTGATGAAATATGTTTGCAAATAAAAGAATTTACTATGGAAATAAAAAACAGAAAGCCTGCTTTGAACTTACAAATTGACCCTCAGACTTTATTTGAGCATTCTACAGACCAAAAAACAACAGAAGCGGGACTAACCAAGGGTAAAGAAGATTCTATTTTACTTCACATGTATGCTGATGAGATCTCCGGGGAATCAAAAAGGACTGTAATTAAACCACCTACAACTCTAAAACCAACAGAAATGGACAGACAAGCTCAACGAACGGAGAATTATGGTAATTTGGATAAGCAACTATTATCTACAAAGTTGGACATAACTGAGTCTGCTATTCAACAGTTTCAAATGTGGAGATTTGACTCTTTAAAACAACAAGGAATTACTCACAAAGGAACTAGGTCTCTAAAACAGAAAAGGGGACGTTTCTGTTTGATACAAAGGACACCACAAGGCATAAAAAGTGACTTGTTCATTGATATAGAGGTGTTGTTATGGAAACCTGTTTGGCATAAAAGGAAAGCTAGAATAAGATTTAAGAGTGTGATTTAAGGCTTTATGTAACGGGTTTAAAAGGCTTATCAGATATGGACTGATTTATGGCTTAAGACAGTTAAATAAGATGTTAGATTGAATAAAAATTAATTTAATGAATTTAATAAGAGGTTTGTTTATGTATTAATATGTTTTGGATATAGTAATTTTGGGAGGAAGTTAAAGGAATTTGATATTGATAGATTATAAAATAGAATAGAAATAGTAAGGTATTTTTCTTTTTTCTTGGTTTTGTCTTTGTTTCTTATTTTTTGTTCTTTTTTTCTCTTTTCTGTTTTGAACTAATTTTTTTTA